>NC_091998.1:55273043-55550177 GCF_044704955.1 Pristiophorus japonicus
GAGCACAGGGCTGATAGGTGAGCAGGACTCGGTGTGAGTTAGGACACGGGCAGACGAGTTTTGGATCACCTCTAGTTTACATCGGGTGGAATGTGGGAGGCCAGCCAGGACTGTTGGAATGGTCAAATCTAGAGGTTACAAAGGCAGGGATGATGGTTTCAGCAGCGGGCATCTCCCAGGCTACCCCGTTGGTTAGGCTTTTTCCTCGCACCCTTCAGCTGAACATTTTTGCACGACGTAATTTGCTGGAAGCGGGACCTGATAATGGGGCGCTCAGTGAATGACAGATCCAACAGTCCATATCCTTAACCCATGAGATTTAAGAAACAGAGGAAGGACAGAGAAGGAAATTGAGTGAATGTGAGCCAACACAAGTACAGAAAGAGAAATAGAGGGAAAGAAAGATTGGATTTGGAGAGAGAGAAAGGAAAAGGAAAAATAAGAATCAATTGATAAAATTTAAAAATTGACATTTTTAATATCTCCAAGAACAATTAACTAACTGAAAGAATAAGACCCCACAGTTTCAATTGTCCCCTTTCTGAGCAGAAGGTTGATTGGCATTTCATTAATAATAATCATATCGTTAAAAAGGTACTTAGGCTATTAATTGCCAGATTTAACTTTCTGCGGTGAGTTTAATGGGTGGTTAATGTGCAAATCCAGCAAGTTGTTCAAAGTGACGGGGAGACTGAGAGGTGTGTGGCAGGGGGGTGGGAAATCCCAAACCTTCTCCATTGGATTGCGGGAGCACCTCCCAAACCCGCAACCTCTGCATCTAGAAGAACAAGGGCAGCAGCCGCATGGGAGCACCACCACCTCTACATTCCCCTCCGAGTCATGCACCATCCCGACTTGGAAATATATCGACCGTTCCTTCATCGTCGCTGGGTCAAAATCCTGGACACCGCGAAAATGGGAGCATCAAGCGCACTTCTTGCAACCTGCTATTCACTGCTTGGTTTCGCTTTCTGTCCCGATCTTAATGTTCTTTGCTTTTTAATGCTTAAGAAAGAAGCCTGGCAAAACAATTCATCAAGGTGTAGCTCGGGTAAATGTTATGATAGCTGGAGTTGCCAACTCTGGGTGGATGTATTCCTGGAGGTTTCATCACATGACCACCTGCCTCCCATGGCCCTGCCCCCAACTCACCCGCCATTGGTTGCCTGCCGTGTCCATTTTCGCGGTGTCCCCCCCCCCCCCCCCACTCCCCCACCATTGGTCGTCCTACATGTCCATCCCCGCAGCGCCCCGCCTGCCCACAGCCAATCGAAAAGTGAGCAGACTCTGATACCCGATTGACTAAGAGTCAAGATTCATCCAAACAGCCTTTCCCATCTCCCAATATTTTTAAAACTGAAACAAATGTGCTCAAAGAAAATATTTTGTCGGACACAAAAACATTTTAACGCCCCGATGATTTTTCTGCGGAGAGTTGCCTGCCAGCAGTGTGTCCTGGAGATGAATCCTCAATTCCTGGAGGCGCCAGGGCAACTTGGGGGGTTGGGGACCCCAACGCTCACGAGCAGATCTCAAACCGGGCGTGGGCTCCCCATGATTTCTATCGATGGGGATGTGCGTGTCTGCGAGTCTCCAGGTCTCCAGGCGGGCTCTGCTCTGCGGCGAGCTTTCCGGATACTGACCCTCTGACATCCGTCGGAGGAAGATGCCACACCTCACGCTTTCAGTCGCTTTTCCTCCGAGGAATATTCGCGGCTCACAAGGGCTGGGCAATGCCCACCACCAACAAGAGAAAGCCTGACCACCTCCATTTGGCATTCAACGGTATCACCATCGCCGAGCCCCCACCACCATCAACATCCTGGGGGTCACCACATAACTGGACCAGCCACAGAACTGCTGTGACGACTAGAGCTGATCAGAGGCTGGGTATTCTGCAGCGAGTGTCTCACCTCCTGACTCCCCCACAGCCTTTCCACCATCTGCAAGGCACAAGTCAGGAGTGTGATGGAATACTCTCCACTTGCCTGGATGAGTGCAGTTCCAACAACACTCTAGAAGCTCGACACCATCCAGGACAAAGCAGCCAGCTTGATCGGCACCCCATTCACCACCTTCAACACTCACTCCCTCCACCACCGGCGTACCGTGGCTGCAGTGTGTACCATCTACAAGATGCACTGCAGCAACTCGCCAAGGCTTCTTCGGCAGCACATCCCAAGCCCGCAACCTCTACCACCTAGAAAGACAAGGGCAGCAGGCGCATGGGAACATCATCACACACTATCCGGACGTGGAAATATATTGGCTGTTCCTTCATTATCGCTGGGTCAGAATCCTGGAACTCCCTCACAGCGCTGTGGGAGCACCTTCACCACACGGACGGTTCAAGGTGGCGGCTCACCAACACCTTCTCAAGGGGCAATTAGGGATGGGCAATAAATGCCAGCCTTGCTAGCAATGCTCACATCCTGAGAATGAATTTTTACTGAAAACAATCTTGTGCAGAAAAATGCATTAATGCCCAAGGGGGCAGGGAAGCAGGCTGAGGCCCGGGCAAATATAAGAATTCGGAGCAGGAGTCGGCCATTTGGCCCTCGAGCCTGCTCTGCCAGTCAATGAGATCACAGCTGATCTTCTACCTCAACTCCACTTACCTGCACTATCCCCATATCCCTTGATTCCCTTAATATCACAAAAATGTACAATCTCCATCTTGAGTATACTCAACAACTGAGCCTTCACAGCCCTCTGGGGGAGAGAATTCCCTGGATTCACCACCTCTTTCTCAACTCAGTCCTAAATGGCCAAAATATTCTGAGACAGAGACCCCCTGGTTCTAGACTCGGCAGCCAAAGGAAAGATCCTCCCTGCATCTCCCCTGTCAAGCCCTGTAAGAATTTTGTATGTTTCAATGAGATCACCCCTCATTCTTCTAAATCGATACACACTTTATAAATAGTCGACCAACGTACCATTAAATGTGATCAAACTCTCATGAAACTCTCAAGTGGCTTAAAAAAAGCAATGCGATGGATGCTGCCAGTCATGTGTTACTGAGCAGTGATAAACGTAGAGTGCCGGAGAGACGGGTGTGAATCCAGCAGATGGCAGCAGAGTTATTTAATTCGCATCTTTGCCAAAGAAATGCACGGGATGTCGAATTTGCTTTTCCTCAGCATGAAAGTAGGAGTGACAAGGGTGCAGGAACGAGGAAGAATTTCTTTAATTTGTCTTGGAACCTTCTCAATGGAAAATGATTAAACATGACTGGACAGCAAGCGCTTTGAAAGCTGAGAGAAGGGCTTCACCGAGGACTTACTAACACAGCCCTCATCCCACCCCACCCCCCGGCCTCCATCCAACCCGGGGCTGGATCGCAAATGTCTGATGTGGTGGGAGAAGATCAGGGAAGAGGTTTGTGGGCTATAGCTAAAGAAGGAAAGAATTTGCATTTCTACAGCCCCTTTCATAAGGAACAGGAGCAGGTGTCGGCCATTCGGCCCCTCGAGCCTGTTGCGCCATTCAATAAGATCATGGCTGATCTGATCTCGGCCAACTGCACTTCCCCGTCTGCTCCCCATAACCCTCGACTCCCTCATCATTCTAAAATTTGTCTATCTCCACGTCAAGTATATTCAATGCCCCAGCTTCCACAGCTCTCTGGGGTAGAGAATTCCATATACTTTCGACCGTCAGAAGAAATTCCTCCTCATCTCAGTTCTAAATGGGCGAGCCCTTATTCTGAAACTACGCCCCCTCATTCTAGGTTCCCCCACGAGGGGAAATATCCACTCTGCATCTTCCTTGTCGCGCTCCCTCAGTATCTTATATGTTTCAATACGATCACCTCTCATTCTTCTAAACTCCAATGAGTACAGGCCCAATCTGTCTTCATAAGACAACCCCTCCATCTCAGGAATCAACCTCGTGAACTTTATCTGAACTGCCTCCAATGCAAGTATATCCTTCCTGAAATAAGGAGAGCAAAACTGTATGCAGTACTCCAGGTGTGGCCTCACCAATATCCTGTACAGTTGTAGCAGGACTTCCCGACTTTTATACTCCACCTCCCTTGCAATAAAGGCCAACATTCCATTTGCCTTCCTGATCACTTGCTGGACCTGCATACTCACATTTTATGTTTCACTCAGGTCACTCTGTACTGCAGCATTTTGTAATTTCTCTCCATTTAAATAATTTGTTTTTTTATTTTTCCTACCAAAAAGTGGATAACCTCACACTTTCCCACATTATACTCCATATGCCAGTTTTTTCCCCCGCTCACTTAGCCTCAGGACTGCCCCCCTCCCCCCCCCCCGCCAAAAGCGCTTTACATCCAAAGTAGTACTTTTTGGAGTGTAGTCACTGCTGCAATGTCGGAAACACAGCAGCCAATGTGCACACAGCAAGCTCCCACAAACAGCAATGTGATCAACTGTTTTTTAGTGACATTGGCTGAGGTATAAATCTTGGTTCAATCTCACTGTTACGGGCATGCAGATAGCGTCCCAGCTATATTTAGATGGTATTATGTATTTATTTAACAGGTAGCAAAACATTATAAAGAATTTATTGATTTTTTTTCCATGCAACATATTGCACAGTCAAACAACAGATGCTCATGTAATTATAAGAGGTAAACAAATAAATTTCAGTTATACACAGAGCCAAAGCATTTCACAGCCACTGAAGTACTTTTTGGAGTGCAGTCGCTGTTATAATGTTATAATGTAGGAAAACGCAGCAGCCAATTTGCATATAGCATCTCCCACAAACAGCAATGAGACAAATGACCAGTTAACTCGCCAAGACATCTTCGACAGCACCTCCCAAACCCGTGATTTCTACCGCCTAGAGGGACAAGGGCAGCAGGCATGTGGGGACACCATCACCTCCAAGTTTCCCTCCGAGCCACACACACATCCCGGCTTAGACATATATCGGTTGTTCCTTCATCGTCGCTGGGTCAAAAACACTGGAACTCCCTCCCTAACAGCACTGTGGGAGCACCTTCACCACATGGACTGCAGCAGTTCAAGAAGAGAAGAAGAAAGACTTACATTTATATAGCGCCTTTCATGGCCACCGGACATCGCAAAGCGCTTTACAGCCAATAAAGTACTTTATTTGGTGTGTCGTCACTGTTGTAATGTAAGAAACTGGGAATAACTCCTCTGCTCTTCTTTGAAATAGTGGCCTTGGGATCTTTTACGTTCACTTGAGAGAGCAGGCGAGACATCAGTTTAACATCTCATCTGAAAGACGGCAGTGCAGTACTCTTTCAGTACTGTCCCTCCGACAGTACGGCGCTCCCTCAGTACTGCCCCTCCGACAGTGCGGCGCTCCCTCAGTACTGCCCCTCCGACAGTGCGGCGCTCCCTCAGTACTGCTCCTCCGACAGTGCGGCGCTCCCTCAGTACTGCCCCTCCGACAGTGCGGCGCTCCCTCAGTACTGCCCCTCCGACAGTGCGGCGCTCCCTCAGTACTGCCCCTCCGACAGTGCGGCGTCACCTCAGCACTGCACTAGATTATTTTCTGTTCGAGTCTCTGGAGTTGGACTTGAACCCATAACCTTCTGACTCAGAGGCGAGATAGTGCTGCCCACTGAGCCATGGATGATACTTATACTTGTCGATCTCCCATGGCGCTTCCAACAATGAATTAAGACCAAGGGGTTGATTTCTGTGCGGATACTCTTGGTTATCCTCCGTAACTAGATATGGCGCGCAGGGAGTTCAGCCGGTTTCTCTGACGTTTGCATGGATCTTGCATCCTCAGGAAATTCCAACCCAAATGAATCAGAGTTCGAGGGTGTGATCCAACTCCATTGGGAGGGACTCAAAATGAGGTGGTCCTTATTTTTATGTAATGCACTTGGATTTTAGATAATTTCTTATAATTAAAAAGCAAAACATAGAGCAAAGTGGAGTAACAACTTGAAGTTCTCTAGTGCCTCATTAAATCTCTCAAACATCCCCAGAGCTCTCCCTATACATGAGTCACCATGTGATGAGTCACACTTTACCCGAGAAACTGTGGCCAGCATTTTGCACATTGCAAGGACCCACAAGCGGCAGTGGGCGAGTGAGCAGTTAGTCGGTTTCTGGCGTTAGTTGGGGCAGGAATGTTGGCCAGGACACTGGGAGAACTCCGCTCCTCCTCCGCAGAAAGTTCCACAGGATCTTCATTCTCTGCCTGAACGGGATGGTCGTCTGACTGACGATTCAGCTGTGAAGGCAGCACAGAGCTAACCGCCCTGCGCAAACTGCTGACCTGGGGGACAACTCTCCGAGATCTCTCCTCTCCTCCAATGTTGGCCTCTTGTGCATCCTCGAATTAAATCGCTCCACCATTGGCGGCGTGCCTTCAGCTGCCTGGTCCCCAAGTTCTGGAATTCCCTCTCAAAATCTCTCTGCCTCTCTTTCCTCCTTTAAGACGCGCTTTAAAACCTGCCTCTTTGACCAAGCTTTTGGTCACCTGCACTAATTTCTCTTTATGTGGCTCAGTGTCAAATGTATTTGTTTTGCCTTTTAACACTCCTGTGACACGCCTTGGGACGTTTTACTACGTTAAAGATGCTGTATAAATACAAGCTGTTGTTGTTGCTGTTGAGCACGCATTGCTAAAACAAGGCTAACTAGGCCAATGCAACCCACACAAGGCGCTAACATCCTGGTCCAAGGCAAAGAGCTTCCTCAATGCATAGCAGAAATCTATAGACTTTTGTTCGGCGGGGTATTAAAGATTGCGGAACCAAAGCAGGTAGATGGAGTTGAGAGACAGAGCACTCACAATCTAATTGAATGGGGGGGGAGGGGGGGTGGGGGTGCGGTTGATTATTATCTAATTGAGGGTGGAGTGAGATTCGATTGTGTCGTGTTGTTAAATGGTGGAACGGGCTCGAAGGGCTGAATGGCCTCGAATTTGTATTTGCTTCATGGGTTCTTTGTTTAAGAATTCATAGCAACACATTGCTATTAAGAACT
Organism: Pristiophorus japonicus; assembly: GCF_044704955.1. Lineage (NCBI taxonomy): Eukaryota > Metazoa > Chordata > Chondrichthyes > Pristiophoridae > Pristiophorus > Pristiophorus japonicus. Next base: position 55,279,994 of record NC_091998.1, read on the forward strand.
AGTTGGTTTAGTAACAAAGGTTTATCAATCACACGACACATTACCAATTCATCCACTAGGCTCACAACTGCATACCTCATCGTGGATGTCCGAGACCCAACTGGCTGGGGTTTTATTGAGTCTTGTGAACATCACGTGATTGGCTAAGCCACTCACAATGCAACAGCTCGACAAACGTGTGCGCATACCCACTGTGTGCATACTTTATAGCCTGTCAAGCGGGACGATGATTTAGCCGGTTTGAAGATGATGAAAAGTGTCATGTTTCTAACCTTCACATAGCTGTAACCTTTATGTAACACTGTACACTGTGTGCACCTGAGAAATGCACATCTTGACCACAGGGCGTGAACTTGTGGGAGACACTCCTCACCTGGTCACCCAGGTATATAACGGGAGGTCCCACGCAGGGTCATCACTTCTTGGTCCTGTGAATAAAGGTTCAGGTCACAGAGTGACCTTGTCTCCAATATGTGCCTCGTGTTGATTTGCTGTAGTGTGTAAGGACACAACAAAAAGTGGTTGATGATTCCATCTGGAAAGACGTAAACCTGAAAAGTTGTTTTTCACACCTACATTGGAAGTGAGTCAGCCCCTCAATCCCCAAGGCGACAGTGTTTTGAGTAGACTCTTGTTTTTATAGGAGAGAAGGGGTGCGGGATGGGTCATAATTACTCCCGATACACGTGTCTGGGTCATTTGCAGGTGGCAATTATGATCTGCAGATGCTTTGCAAATAAAGTCACATTTCACAACTATTGCAATTTATCTCGGATTTCAATCAGCGCCTTGCAGATGTGCGTGTTCCAGCACCCAGGTGTGACTGACATCACTGTTCCTGCGGTCTCCCAGTGAGTGTGTCGGCTGTGGCTCATTGGGCAGCACTCCCTCCGAGTCATAAGGACCTGGGTTCAAGTCCCACTCCAGGCTGACACTCCAAGTGTCAGTACTGAGGGAGCGCCGCAGCGTCGGAGGGGCAGTACTGAGGGAGCACCGCAGCGTCGGAGGGGCAGTACTGAGGGAGCACCGCAGCGTCGGAGGGGCAGTACTGAGGGAGCACCGCAGCGTCGGAGGGGCAGTACTGAGGGAGCGCCGCAGCGTCGGAGGGGCAGTACTGAGGGAGCGCCGCAGTGTTCTGAGGCCAATACTTATCCCTCAATGAACATCACAAAAACAGATTATCCTGTCATTTTCACATTGCTGTTTATGGGAGCTTGCTGTGCACAACATGGCTGCCATGTTTCCTACATTACAACAGTGAGAAAACTTCAAAAGTATTGCTGTTATGTCTGTAATGTACCTATGAATGACTCCATGAGGCAATGTGTTGTACTCAAACTGTAGTGACCTTGGTCCTTTACTCGTAATTCCAGAGTGAGGCACAAGCATGGTGGCTCCCCTTTTATACAGCCCCTGCCACCAGGGCAGGAAATCCCGGTCTCCACCAGTTGCACCCTCTAGTGGTACCAGCATAGTATATACACAGTGTAAACCTTATTGATAGTACATCAGGTAAACAGTCTCCATCTTATGCAACTATACAGTGACTACACAGAGAGTATATCTATAGTCTGCATATATAACATCACTCTCCCCCAAGTCCTTTGTGCCAATTACCTTTGCACTATGCGCTCTGGCTTAGCTCTCCCCAGACTTAAGTGCCAATAGCCCTTGCACCTTGGCTGTGCTTTGGCTTGGCTCTCTCCCTGTTAACACCTAAGTCCTTTTGCCACAACGTTGGGTAGTGGTTACCAGTTTGGATTGTTCGATGATGCAGTGAAGGTTCCAGTGGGTTCTGGGTGTGATCCATGTGTGTGTCCATGGCTACATACATCCATTGCTCCCCGCCCCACCCCCTCCCCTCCCCCCACACAGCGTGATCATGCAGCTGGCCTGTTACATTAACATACACGATCAGACACAGTGCAAGTACAAAGAAAGGAAGAAAAAAAAAAATTTTTACAATTTCTATCATGACACCTTGGTTCAGTGACTGACATTCGTTACGTTTTACGGTCGCGCGCCAGGATTGGCTAGATTGCATAATTAGTTCCGTCATGCTCAGTACTGAGGTAGCAGTACAGGTATGCGAGGACGCTAATTCCAGAGCAACCGGACGGGGTCCTAGTCGTCTGATGGCGGCGCTGCGCCCCCGGCTAGCGGGGTGGGCTTGGTTCGCTCACCTTGCCAGGACTCAGGGCCTTTGCCGTTGCTTAGTGGTGGGCAGAGCCACAGATGTGTGTGGCCTCCCTGTCCTCCGTTGAGGGTTGCAGAATCTTCTGCCTGCTCTCTAATGATGATGGGAACCTGGCTGTTCTAGGTCCCGTTTGGGGAAATAGTTGGTTCTGACCTTTCGCTCACGGACATGGCCGATGTACTGACTGGGTCTGGGGGCTGCGCTGTCTCCACCGGGGGGTGGGCAACGGCGGCCGACTGTGCGTATTGGCGCTGTTTTCGTTTCCAGGCTCGTGGCGAATAGTACCATCGGGTGCCTGCAGCGTGGGATCGACCTGGGGCAGGGTATCAGGATCAGTGCCTTCACCCTCCTGACTACTTTTGGGGTCAGTCTATTCCCGACATCTCGCAACATTTTGTTCTTTACATTCTTAATTGGTTAGTTACATTGTATGCATGGCAATCAAAGTCCAGTTGGTTGCAGGTCTCCTTTAAGAGAACCCTGCCACGCCATGCTGTCTCTCGCTGCAGCAGGGATTCCATCTTTCCTCGGTCCTCGAGGTCGACTGCCTTGATCCTTTTCTCCCGCGATTCTGCCACAAAAGCTGGAAGAGTGCCTGTGAATTCGATCTTCCTCCCCAGGAGTCCTGCCACTGGAGCCAGGCAGGTGTTTTTCGGTTGTTCCGGTCGGATCATTGCCACGCAGTCATGATGGACGGTCTGTGCCTCAGGTGCTGTGCTGGTCTGTTCTCTGGTGCCTGGCCCATGCGAAGGTGAGGTTTTGCTCTGCCTCTGAGCACGGAGGATATCGATTGCTGGAGTGAAGAGGTCTTCCCATTTCCACCAGATCTTCCCCATCCATCTTCTTCCGAGTAGCATTAGACCATCACCTGCAACAATCCACAGAGGTAACTTGTGCACCACGCCATTATGGATTACACTTACTTTCGCACTACCAAGGATTGGGATCAGTTCCTTGGTGTAGGTGCTCAACTATTTCAGTACTGGAACCAGCTCGGGTCGCTTTTCATTCCATAGCCTCTCAAAGGCATCCTGGCTCATCACTGACTGGCTCGCTCCCGTGTCCACTTCCATGAAGACTGGAACGCCATTTATCTTGACTTCCATCTTCACTGAAGGACAATCGGTGGTGCAGGTATACACTCCATACACTTCTCCTTGGGGCTGAGCTGCCTCTCTGGCCAAATCATCATACTCCCCACTGGGTTCAAAGTCATCAACTGACTCCTCTGCTAGACAGTGAGTTGTATTTCTTTTACAAAAACGTTGGAGGTGGCCCTTCGTGTTACAGGCTTTGCATTCGTACCCAGCAAACTGACAATGGTGAGCCCTATGGTTTCCTCCACAATGCCAGCATGGTGCTACTCGATTAGCACCCCTCGGCGGACTCAGAGTTCTGGAACCCTGAGGTCTATGCTCTCTGCCCTGGGCAGAGCCACGTTCTACAGTCTTGCCTGTGTTCAGTACTTGCCGGGGGTGAGTCCACAGGATGAATTATTTGCTTGGTGCTGCAGGTTGAGGTCATGAACGCCTGACTGATGCTGATGGCCGATGGCCTTCTGCAGGTTGACTGTGGTGTCGGCAGATAATAGCTTGTGAAGGAGGCCCTCGTGGCCAATTTCTATAACAAAGATGTCTCGCAATGCTTCGTTGAGGTGCGTGCCAAAATCGCACAGTGCCGCAAGTCTCCTGAGGTCGGCGGCATATTTTGCAATCTCCTGGCCCTCAGGTCTGCGGTGAGTGTAGAATCTGTGCCTGGCCATGAGGATGCTCTCTTTTGGTTTCAATTAGTCAAGAATTAGTACAGTCAGCTCCTCATTTGTCTTATCCTTGGCCTTCGTGGTTGCCAGCAAGTCCCTGATGAGGCAGTAGACCTTGGGCCCACAACTCGTCAGCAGAATTGCCTTGCGCTTTTCCGCCAATGTGTCCGTCTCCCCTGCCAGGTCGTTTGCCACGAAATATAGCTCGAGCCTTTCCGTGAAAGCATCCCAATCATCACCCTCTGCAAAGTCTTTCAGTGTGCCAAAGGTAGCCATAATCGCATGAAAGTCCGTATTCTCGTTGCCAGTTGTTATGTCTGTAGTGTGCGTATCAATGACTCCCCGAGGCAACTGTAGTGACCTTGGTCCTTTGCTCGTAACTCCAGAGTGAGGCAGCCGCATGGTGGCTCCCCTTTTATACAGCCCCTGCCACCAGGGTAGGAACCCCCAGTCTCCACCAGTTGCACCCTCTAGTGGTGCCAGCATAGTATATACACAGCGTAAAACCTTATTGATTGTACATTAGATAAACAAGTCTCCAACTTATGCAACTATACAGTGACTACACAGAGAGTATATCTATAGTCTGCATATATAACAATTTCATTGGCTGTAAAGCAATTTGGGACATCTGGTGGTTGTGAAACGCGCTATAGGAATGCAAATCTTTCTTTCTTCAATGAGACAAATCCGGCCTGACAGCTGGGAAGCCCCTCTTTCGCTGAGGAATGTTGCTGAGAAAATGTTCTCCTTATTCAGACTTTGCAGTGCTTGACTGAAGTAAATGCTTTCTATTGCGTCACCTCGTCAAACTTTCCAAGGCAATATCTAGTTGTGATTTTCATAATGAGTCCTGTGATGTAATTCACTGATATGCTCACAAATACCACGGCAGTGAGCAATTTGGATTTGATTCTGAGCCAGGAAAAGTGGAAAGACAACTCCCTTTGCTCCCGCTATTGTCTATCTCAGTGTCTCTGTCTCTCACTCTCTCTGTCACTTCTCCCACTGTGTTCTGCACCATGTCCTCCCCATCACAATAAAATGCCTGCCTCCCCCAGCTCTGTAACATCACCCGTCTCCACCCAGCCTCATCCCACCTGCTGCGGAAACCCTCAACCTTCCTCACCTGCAGACTCGACTATTCTAACACACTCCTGGCCGGGCTCCCATCTTCCACGCTCCGTAAACTTGAGCTCATCCAAAACTTTGCTGCCCTGTGTCCTGACTCGCACCAAGTCCCGTTCACCCATCACTCGCTGACTTACACTGGCTCCCAGTCTGTCAACACCTTGATTTAAAAATGATCATCCCACTCTCCTCCTCCTCCTCCTTCTCCCCCTCCTTCTCCCCCTCTCCTTCCCTCATCTTCCCCTACCCTCCCTCCCTCTCCTACTCTCCCCCTCCCTTTCTCCCAGCTACGCCCCCTCTCTTCCTCCCACTGCTCGTCTAAATGAACTGTGTTTGAGCAGCCAATCCCAGGGCACCAGAAGTCGCACCTGAAAGATGTCTTGAGGATGGAGTATGCAGGCAATGGAAAAGTCAAGTAGCTTCCCCAATGCTGATGCTGTGAGGGAGGGATTCACTGGAGACACGTTGCCAGGGTGACAGTGAAGAGGAGTTGAGCAGTGAACTCAGTCACTCTCTCTCTCAGACACGTCGCTGGTACTATATGAGCAATCGAACTGCAAATAGTCGGACCTCCCTCCCTCCATCCGGCGAAGACAATCGCAGTGACACACGGAAAAAATACCCGAAGGCACAGGCCCCGAGCTCGAGCGATAAATTGGCCTCTTTAATTGCGGCAGGTAAATTATTTTGGGCGAATAATCAAACAAGCTTAAACAAAGGTACAGGAAATAGTCGGGATGTGTAACCTCGTCAGATTAAAGCGGTGAGGGTCAAGTTCACCATCAGTCGCAGGCCTGGGGATCGTGATGGAACTGAAGGGGCGACCTTAATCATCGGCCATTTTACTTCTCAAGGGCCGCTTCGGAATTTCAGGAACCATTTTGCAAATTTGCACAGAGCTCGCGCTTACAATCAGCATTGCCGCTCCGTGAGTGGACGGCTTCTGTTATTGTGTCTACAACCAGTTGGTGGAGACCGAATAGCACACTCACAACTGAGAGTCTCAGCACAGAAACAGGCCATGCGGCCCAGCTGGTCCGTGCCGGTGTTTATGCTCCACACGAGCCTCCTCCCACCCTACTCCATCACCATATCCTTCTATTCCTTTCTCCCTCATGTCAGCCGTGGCTCAGTAGGTAGCACCCTCATCTCAGAGTCAGAAGGTTGTGGGTTCAAGTCCCACTCCAGAGACTTGCACAAAAATTCAGGCTGACACTCCCAGTGCAGTGCTGAGGGAGCGCCGCACGGTCGGAGGGGCAGTGCTGAGGGAGCGCCGCGCGGTCGGAGGGGCAGTGCTGAGGGAGCGCCGCACTGCCAGTGGGGCAGTACTGAGGGAGTGCCGCACGGTCGGAGGGGTAGTACTGAGGGTATTAGTGATGCCACACCTAGAGTACTGCGTACAGATTTGGACTCCATATTTAAGGAGGAATTGTAGGCAGTTCAGAGAAGGTTCACTCAGTTGATTCCTGAGATGAAGGGGTTGACTTATCAAGAAAGGTTGGGCCTGTACTCATAGAAACAGAAATTTACAGCGCAGAAGGAGGCCATTTCGGCCCATCGTGTCCACGCCGGCTGACAAAGAGCCGCACGGCTCTTGGTTACATATAAACCTATGAACAATGAAGAAAGGCAAAGAGCACGCAGCCCAACTGCGACACCTTTTACACTGAAACATTTTACACTCCACCCCAACCAGAGCCAGGTGATCTCCTGGGAGAGGCAAAAACCAGATAAAAACCCAGGCCAATTTAGAGAAAAAAAAATCTGGGAAAATTCATCTCCGACCCATCGAGGCAATCGAAACTAGTCCAGGAGATCACCCTGGCCGTATTCGATTCCCTGCAGTACATACCTTCATATCTGCGCCGGCCAACAAGAGGTTAACCAGTCTAATCCCAATTACCAGCTCTAGGTCCGTAACCCTGCAGGTTACGGCACTTTAAGTACCCATCCAACCATCTCTTAAAAGTGGTGAGGGTTTCTCCATCCACCACTCTTCCAGGCAACGAGTTCCAGATCCCCACAACCCTCTGCGTAAAGAAAACCCCCCTCAAATCCCCTCTAAACCTTCTACCAACCACTTTAAAACTATGGCCCCTCGTAATAGACCCCTTACTATCCACAATGTCCAGGCCGCTCAATATTTTGTACACCTCAATGAAGTTTCCTCTCAACCTCCTCTGTTCCAATGAGAACAAACCCAGCCTATCCAATCATTGGAGTTTGGAAGAATGAGAGGTGATCTTATTGAGACATATAAGATAATAAGGGGGCTCGACAAGGTAGATGCAGAGAGGATATTTCCACACATGGAAGAATCTAGAACTAGGAGGAATAGTTTTAGAATAAGGGGTCGTCCATTTAAGACAGGTGAGGAGGAATTTCTTCTCAGAGGGTTGTAAATCTGTGGAATTCTGTGCTCCAGAGAGTTGTGGAGTCTGAGTCATTGAATATATTTAAGGCGGAGATTTTTGAGCAATAAGGGAGTAAAGGGTTATGGGGAGCAGGAGGGGAAGTGGAACTGAGTCCATGATCAGATCAGCCATGATCTCATTGAATGGCGGAGCAGGCTCGAGGGACCGAATGGCCTTTCCCGCTCGTATTTCTTATGTTCTTAAGAGGGAGCGCGCACTGTTGGAGGGGCAGTACTGAGGGAGCGCCGCGCTGTCGGAGGGGCAGTACTGAGGAGTGCCGCGCTGTCGGAGGGGCAGTACTGAGGGAGCGCCGCGCTGTCGGAGGGGCAGTACTGAGGGAGCGCCGCGCTGTTGGAGGGGCAGTACTGAGGGAGCGCCGCGCTGTCGGAGGGGCAGTACTGAGGGAGCGCCGCGCTGTCGAAGGGGCAGTACTGAGGGAGCGCCGCGCTGTCGGAGGGGCAGTACTGAGGGAGCGCCGCGCTGTCGGAGGGGCAGTACTGAGGGAGCGCCGCGCTGTAGGAGGGGCAGTACTTAGGGAGCGCCGCGCTGTCGGAGGGGCAGTACTGAGGGAGCGCCGCGCTGTCGGAGGGGCAGTACTGAGGGAGCGCCGCGCTGTCGGAGGGGCAGTACTGAGGGAGCGCCGTGCTGTCGGAGGGGCAGTACTGAGGGAGCGCCGCGCTGTCGGAGGGGCAGTATTGAGGGAGCGCCGCGCTGTCGGAGGGGCCGTCTTTCGGACAAAACGTTAAACCGAGGCCCCGTTTGCGCTCTCAGGCGGATGTAAACGATCCCATGGCACTATTTCGAAGAAGAACAGGGGAGTTATCCCCGGTGTCCTGGAGCCAATATTTATCCCTCAATCAACATCACTTTAACAGATTATCTGGTCATTATCACATTGCTGTTTGTGGGAGCTTGCTGTGCACAAATTGGCTGCCGTGTTTCCCACATCACTGCTATGTGTTATGCTGATGGGGTGAGATGAAGAGGGGTGGGAGGAGGCTCGTGTGGAGCATAAAACCCGGTACGAACCAGTTGGGCCGAATGGCCTGTCTCTGTGCTGTGTATATACTATGTATTTACAACAGTGCCTACACTTCAAAAGTACTTCATTGGCTGTAAAGCACTTTGAAACGTCCAGTGGTTGTGGAAGGTGTTATATAAATGCAAGCCTTTCTTTTCTTCAGAGTTGTTGGGAGCAATCCCCAGGAGATCAATCTGTAATTCCTGGAGACTCCAGGGCATTCCTGGAGGGTTGGCAACCCTTTAGCCCAAACCTGAACAGCGGTCCGTGATGTCCCGACCCCAGCTTCGGGCACGGCGCGGGCTCGCTCCGCCAACTTGCGTTCCCGTCCTTGGGTCGAGCTCGGAGATTGCACTGCTTCCATTTCCCGCCCCCCCCCCCCTGCCCCCGCTGTAAGAATTCGCTGAAAAAAAACTTCTTGGAAGTTTTGGACTTTGCTTGGACATATTTCCTGTTACTGCAGAAGAGCAGACAGCTGAAGTGAGACAGGTCCAAGCATGTCCCACAGGAATACACATCAGCTGGGCGGGGATGGGTCAATGGCTGAAAGCAGGAACATCATGGTTGATGGGCGCCTTTTGTCACGCAGTGGGAACCCATCAGTGAGACATTATATAAAGTGGTCGGTGTTCAAGCCATCGAAAGAAAAAGGAAACGATGTGGCCACCCAGACTTCTCAGAGCCAGATCCACAGGAAGAGGCCCAGCAACAAAGAGATAGGTTGGAGATGTGTCTTGCTTTTCAGTTGGACTGCCTCAGGCGAACGGACAGTTGAACTTTTGGTGCAAGAAGAAGCATTTTTGCAAGTATAAGAGACGGCACTTGCAGCCATCTCTCTCTCTCCCCTCTTCTACGCCTGCTTGCTTCATTCAATGCACAAGGACCGAGCACTCTATCTGGGGAGGGGAGAAGAAACACCATCTACGAGCTATTTCGACTGGGAAGCTGACCTTGAGACTGGACGAACACCACAGATTGGTACAGACCCAAGAAGATACACCTCATCGGGAGAAGCAGCGAGTAAGACAGTGGGGTAATTGGTGAGCCTTTATCCCAGCCTACACATCTTTAAGCCCACCACATAGTGTGAAAGGGTGTTGCGTGTCCCAACCAAGCCTTAGGGCTTTAGTGGGGAGGTTTTCTGCAAGGGTCGTAGGCGTACGCACATTCTGTTGGACAGATTCGGTGGTGCAATTTTGAATCTGAGCAGGGGTGTTTTAGATGTGGGTACTTCGCGTTAGGGGCCTGTTTAGATGGGCCAGGGTGTAAGTTTTACTGGTTGTTTGTTTGTTTTACACCATCAGGGTGTGTTTTACTGAGTACAGGTGTGTGCTTTAACTTGAATAAAGGCATTGTGACCGTTGAGACCGAAAAATCTGTCTTTGACTGTATATTACTGTTCACTACTATAATTCTCGGGGTCTGGAACTGTTGTAAGAGGGGTGATTCGAAACCACCACGTTGCTAAACCACTTACACCCCATCGCCAACAGGCAATGGACGCGCACAAGCCATTTCCAAGCCACCATCTCCTGCTGGCTTCAAAACCCGACGGATGGAAGCCGTGAAGTGCTCCTCCTGCCGACACTGAGTGACAAGAGCAATCTCCCAGAGGAAGCCCCACTCCTCCATGAATTAAAGCGCCGTAGATTTAACTGCGGGCACTCGCTTGCTCAAACACACCCGCTATCTGATAAACGGAGGCTGAGAATGAAAAGGAATGCCTGAATTGCAGAATCAGGTCTCAAAGCCCAGAGATGAGAAATCGAACAAAAAAACATAAGAAATAGGAGCAGGAGTAGGCCATACGGCCCCTCGAGCCTGCTCCGTCACTCAATATGATCATGACTGATCTGATCATGGACTCAGGTCCACTTCGGTTAAGAAACTGTCTATCTGTGTCTTAAATTTATTCAATGACCCAGCTTCCACAGCTCTCTGAGGAAGCGAATTCCACAGATTTGCAACCCTCAGAAGAAATTTCTCCCCATCTCAGTTTTAAATGGGCGGCCCCTTATTCTAAGATTATGCCCCCTAGTTCTATTCTCCCCCATCAGTGGAAACATCCTCTCTGCATCCCCCTCGTAACCTTATACGTTTCAATAAGATCACCTCTCATTCTTCTGAATTCCAATGAGTAGAGGCCAAACCTACTCAACCTTTCCTCATAAGTCAACCCCCTCATAAGAATATAAGAATAAGGAGCAGGAGTAGGCCATTCAGCCCCTCGAACCTGTTCCATCACTCAATAAGATCATGGCTACCTCAACTCCACTTTCCCGCCCAATCCCTTAATTCCCTTAATATCCAAAAATCTATCAATGGGGGCACTAATGACTCCCGTGAAATGCACCCGGAGATCGTGAAATCATCGGCCCGGCCCCTCAATTGAGTTTCACCCCCTGAAGCGGCACTGGGCGATGACAGTGACAGCTTCAGAGGCACATTCCGGGTGTCTGGCCGCAAGCAGGGCAAAGGTTAAAGGGGGGGCTGCTTGGGGGAACAAATTGGCCGTTCCGTTGCCGTTCCGGTCGTGCTTTGGCTCCTTCACAGCAAACGAGCCAAAGGTGGGCAGCAAAAATGTTACAGGGACACCCTCAAAGTCTCCCTGGTAAAGTGCGACATCACCACTGACACCTGGGAGTCTCTGGCCGAAGACCACCCGAGGTGGAGAAAGTGCATCCGGGAGGGCGCTGAGCTCTTCGAATCCCAACGCCGCGAGCATGAAGAGGTCAGGTGCAGGTAGCGGAAGGAGCGTGCGGCAAATCAGTCCCACCCCCCTGCGCCCCCCCCCCCCCTTCCCCCAATGAATGTCTGTCCCACCTGTGACAGGGTCTATGGCTCTTGTATTAGACTGTTCAGCCACCAAAGGACTCACTTTAGGACTGTCTATGATGATGATGATGCTTTGGTCGCAGGGTTGGTGCCGCGATCGCTCAGCGCGGTGCTTTGCTGTGTGGTCCAGGTAGGTGGGTTCCCAATACGCAGAGTTGACAGTGTGGGCCCCTCCCTTTGATTGAGGAAAGAGACCCTCGGACACGGCAGCGCTGCGCGGCCCAGTGTTCAGCGCTCCCACCATCGGAAGGAAGTGGAGTGCTTGATTTAGCTCTTCACCGCCTTCTGGGGGCAGGAACCCCAAGTTATCGCGAGGGGCCAGACTATGGAGCCTGACGCAAAGTCGCGCACCTCCCGAGTACAGTCCTCCCCACAAACGGGGCGAGACCCAATTTCTAGGCCCAGAACATTTTGGCGCAAAGACTTTGGCTCTCCCAAGCATTGCTGACAATCACAATTTGGTGACCTTGGCCAAAGCCTCTCTCTGCCGTTCAATAAACACAATCACCCACAATAAATCGTTGCTTTTCAACCATAACAACAACTTGCATTTATATAGCGCCTTTTGTCGTACTTAAACGTCCCAAGGCGCTTCACAGAAGTATCATCGAGTAAAGTTTGACACTGAGCCACGTACGGGAATAGAAGGACAGGCAAGTAGGTTTTAAGGAGCTTCTTAAAAAGGAGGAGGAGGCGGAGGGAGAGGTTTAGGGAGGGAATTACAGAGCTTAGGGCCCAGGCAGCTGAAGGCACGGCCGCCAGTGGTGGAGCGATAGAAATTGGTCAGAGGCCAGAAAATTGGAGGAGCGCAGAGATCTCAGGGGGTTGTGGGGCTGGAGGAGATTATAGAGATAGGGAGGGGGCGAGGACATGGAGGGATTTGTAAAGAAGGATGAGAACTTTGAGGACCGGGAGCCAATGTAGGTTCAGTGAAGCACGGTTGCTTAGGAATGGTTTTGGTGAGGTTGGAATAGCCATCGTTTCCACTCACACAAACTAAGGTTATTTCATTCTGCTGTGTGCTTCATTTAGTTTCCGCTACGTCAAAAGGATGTGGTTTATAGCTGATTTAATTTCGGATGTAGATGTGAAGCCATGGTTGGTGCGCGGGGACTATCCACGTTCCCCAGAGGCCTGTGACTTCCAGTTCAACTTTGCTGGCAGTATTTGTAAACAGTGCCTATTCTCGGTTGGAGATCGAGTTAGAATGGCAGAGCCCCAATTCTCTTACTCGAAACCCTGCCCCGGCTGCAGAATTATCCCGAGAAAGGTTCTTGTTCCCATATGGGAACCGGACACCTTGGCTTATCCCAACCGTGGCTCATTGGGAACTTTCTCGCCTCGGAGTCAGAAGGTTGTGGCTTCAAGTCCCACTCCAGAGACTTGTGCATATAAATCTAGGCTGACACTCCCAGTGCAGTGCAGAGGGAGCGCCGCACTGTCGGAGGTGCCGTCTTCTGGATGAGACATAAAAGATCCCCATAGCTGTTCCAAAAAAAGTTCTCCCTGGTGTCCTGTCCGATGTTTATCCGTCAACCAACAGATTCTCTAGTCATTCATCTCATTGTGGGAGCTTGCTGTGCGCATAGTGGCATCCATGTTACCTACATTACAAGTAACTACACTTCAAAAAGTACTTCATTGGCTGTGGAGCACTTTGGGATATCCTGTGGTCGTGAAAGGCGTCGTATAAATTCACGTTCCTTCATTCTATCACCCTGGCCCACGATGTCGACATGACAGGAAGAGGATAAGGACGTTCAGCCCCTTGAGCCTGTTCCACCATTCAAGGAATCATGGCTGATCTGTATCTTAACTCCAACCATCTGCCTTAGCATTGGGAAAGTCTTCAGATCACTGGGAACATGGATGGAATAGTGTCCGGGATCTCAGGGAGCACTGGGAATATGGTTCAAGAAACCTGGCAATGGGCAGGCGAGGGGGGGTGAGGGGGGCGGGGGCAGTGGAAACAGCATCTGACACAATTTGGGAGTTGCAGGGTTTTGGCAGTATTTGGGGGAGGGGGCAGGGACCAGCAGTGTGGGGGGGGGGGGGGGGAGAAAGGCCCTGAACTGACTTGAGTCACCTTCAGCCCAGCAAGCCCAGACCAGTTAAGTCCTGTCCCATCAGCTTCTGCCCTGCTCCCCGGTCACCCCTTCACACCAGCTGAGACCCCTGACCTGCTCATCACACGGTCAGTCACCTCTGCTTTTTACTGAGGCATACGAAAGCATGGACCTTACACTAAACATCCGTAAGACAAAGGTCCTCCACCAGCCTGTCCTCGCCGCACAGCACTGCACCCCCCCCCCGCCCCCCCAGATCCACGGCGCGGCCCTGGACAACGTGGACCATTTCCCATACCTCGGGAGCCTCTCATCAACAAGAGCAGACATTGACGATGAGATCCAACATCGCCTCCAGTGCGCCAGCGCAGCCTTCGGCTGCCTGAGGAAAAGAGTGTTTGAAGACCAGGCCCTCAAAACTCATGATCGACAGGGCTGTAGTAATACCCGCCCTCCTGAATGGCTCAGAGACATGGACCATGTACAGTAGACACCTCAAGTCGCTGGAGAAATACCACCAACGATGTCTCCGGAAGATCCTGCAAATCCCCTGGGAGGACAGACGCACCAACGTTAGCGTCCTCGACCAGGCCAACATCCCCAGCATTGAAGCACTGACCACATTTGATCAGCTCCGCTGGGCAGGTCACATCGTTCGCATGCCAGACACGAGATGCCCAAAGCAAGCGCTCTACTCGGAACTCCTTCACAGCAAACAGGCCAAAGGTGGGCAGAGGAAACGTTACAAGGACACCCTCAAAGTCTCGCTGAAAAAGTGCAACATCCCCACTGACACCTGGGAGTCCCTGGCCAAAGACCACTCTAAGTGGAGGAAGTGCATCTGAGAGGGCGCTGAGCACCTCGAGTCTCATCGTCAAGAGCATGCAGAAATCAAGCGCAGGCAGCGGAAAGAGCGTGCGGCAAACCTGTCCCACCCTCCCTTTCCCTCAGCGACTGTCTGTCCCACCTGTGACAGGGACTGTGGCTCTCGTATTGGACTGTTCAGCCACCTAAGGACTCATTTTAAGAATGAAAGCAAGTCTTCCTCGATTCCGAGGGATTACCTATGATGATGATTTGCCTTAATATACAAAACAACAACTTGTATTTATATAGCGCCTTTAACATAGTGAAACGTCTCAAGGCGCTTCACAGGAGTGTTATGTAATAAAAATTTGACACCATTCCGCAAAGTCAAAATTAGTCCAGGTGACCAAAAGCTTGGTCAAAGAGGTACATTTTAAGGAGCATCTTGAAGGAGGAAAGAGAGGTGGAGAGGTTTAGGGAGGGAGTTCCAGAGCTTGGGGCCCAGGCAACAGAAAGCATGGCCACCGATAATTGAGCGATTATAATCAGTGATGCTCAAGAGGGCAGAATTAGAGGAATGCAGACAATGCACTCATTTATGAGTCTTCAATAATCTCCACCAAGAAACAAATATCACCGTCAACCACTCAAAAGCTCATTGTTTACACCATTTCTTTGGTTTTAAAAGAAAATTTCCTTTAACTCCAAAAATACAGAAAGATCTCTTACCTAAATTGTCCACCTTACGATTGAAGCCACAGGTGTGTTGATCACAGCTCTTGTCCACCTCAACGCGCCACATAATCCAAACAAAACCTACTTGAAATAAATCTTTGGAAATTCAACCTCTGGTTTGTTTCAAACACTTTTGGGGAGCAAAAAAAGCCAAGAAATTCTCATATCCTCACAGGATGAGGGGGTCACGCCCTTCAACCCTTTAACCCTT
Organism: Pristiophorus japonicus; assembly: GCF_044704955.1. Taxonomy (NCBI): domain Eukaryota; kingdom Metazoa; phylum Chordata; class Chondrichthyes; family Pristiophoridae; genus Pristiophorus; species Pristiophorus japonicus. Next base: position 55,295,170 of record NC_091998.1, read on the forward strand.
CAACTCTTGGCAATGCACAGATGGCCTGCTGGGAAAATTCCACAAGCTTTTGGATTGGCCAACTCTGGTTGGACATCTTCCTGGAGGTTTCATCACATGACCCCCTATCTCCAAGTACCCTGCCCCCGCACTGCTGCCATTGGTCAACAGACACGTCCATCCTCACGGGGCCCCGCCTCCCCCAGCCAATTGCACAGCTCAACAGGCTCTTCATTACCCAATTGGATGATTCTTAACTGAGTGTCAAATATCACTTCGTCAATCACTCAAATGCTCATTGTTTACACCATCCCCATCTCCAATATTTTTATAATTAATACAAAGAAAATTAAAAACACACAATTTATTTAATGTCCCCGATGTTTTTTCTCCCAGGATTTTGCCCACGGCAGTGTCCTGGAAATTAATCTTCAAGTCCTGGAGACTCCAGGGCAGTCCTGGACTTGTTGGCAACTGAAGACTGGGACGTTGTGCAAATATCACAACAATAACTTGCATTTATATAGCGCCTTTAATATGGTGAACCATCCCAAGGCGCTTTACAGGAGTATTATGAGAAAATAAATTTGACACTGAGCTACATAAGAAGAAATTAGCGCAGGTGACCAAAAGCTTGGTCAAAGAGTTAGGTTTTAAGGAGCATCGTGAAGGAGGAAAGAGAGGTGGAGAGGTTTAGGGAGGGAGTTCCAGAGCTTGGGACCCAGGCAACAGAAGGTACGGCCATAAATGGTTGAGTAATTATAATCAGGGATGCTCAAGAGGGCAGAATTAGAGGAGCGCAGAGATCTCGAGGTTGTGGGCTGGAGGAGATTACAGAGATAGGGAAGGGCGAGGGCCATAGAGGGATTTGAAAATAAGGATGAGAATTTTGAAATTGAGGTGTTGCTTAACCGGAAGCCAATGTAGGTCAGCGAGCACAGTGGGTGATGGGTGAGCGGGACTTGGTGCGAGTTAGGAAACGGGTCAGCGAGCACAGGGAGTGATGGGTGAGCAGGACTTGGTGCGAGTTAGGACACGGGGGTCAGTGAGCACATGGGGTGATACGTGAGTGGGACTTGGTGCGAGTTAGGATACGGGTCAGTGAGCACAGGGAGTGATGGGTGAGTGGGACTTGGTGCGAGTTATGACACGGGTCAGCGAGCACAGGAAGTGATGGGTGAGCGGGACTTGATGCGAGTTAGGACACGGGTCAGTGAGCACAGGGGGTGATGGGTGAGCGGGACTTGGTGCGAGTTCGGACACAGGGCAGTGAGCATAGGGGGTGATGGGTGAATGGGACTTGGTGTGAGTTAGGACACGGGTGAGTGGGACTTGGCGCGAGTTAGGATACGGGCTGCTGCTGGCTCAGAATGCACAGATGTGGTTGACAGCTGTTGTCGTTTCAGTTGGGTCACAGTTGGGCTCGAGGGCGAGCACCAGATTTACAGGATCAGCTCCAATCCGTCACCTCCAGCACTGGTTTCTAGTGAGGGCAAATTCACTCACTTGCAATACCAGCAGCAATGTCAGCTGTGGCTCAGTGGGCAGCACCCTTGCCTCTGAGTCAGAAGGTTGTGGGTTCAAGTCCCACTCCAGGGACTTGAGCACAAAAATCTAGGCTGACGCTCCCAGTGCAGTACTGAGGGAGTGCTACACTGTCGGAGGGGCAGTGTTGAGGGAGCGCTGCACTGTCAGAGGGGCAGTACTGAGGGAGCGCTGCACTGTCAGAGGGGCAGTACAAAGAGAGTACTGCACTGTCGGAGGTGCCGTTTTTCAGATGAGACATTAAACCGAGGCCTCACCTGCTCTCTCAGATCCCATGGCACTATTTCAAAGATGAGCAGGGGAGTTATCCCCAGTGCCCTGGCCAATATTTATCCCTCAATCAACAGATTATCTGGTCATTATCACATTGCTGTGTGTGGGAGCTTGCTGTGTGCAAATTGACTGCTGCATTTCCCACATTACATCAGTAACTACACTCCAAAAGTACTTCATTGGCTATAAAGCACTTTGAGACATCCGGTGGGCCGTGAAAGGTACTATATAAATGAAAGTCTTTCTTTCAGGAAGTTACACTTAGGATTGCCAACGCTGGTGGGATCTATTCTTGGAGCTTTTATCACCTGACTTTTCTCCCTCCAATCACCACGCCCGGTCGACCAGCCTTTTATTCCCAATTCGATATTTTTATAACGAATAAACAAAAAGCATTCAAAGATAATGAAAAACAAATGCACCATTTATTTGATGGGATTGAAGGCCGATAAATCCCCAGGGCCTGATGGACTGCATCCCAGAGTACTTAAGGAGGTGGCCTTGGAAATAGTGGATGCGTTGACAGTCATTTTCCAACATTCCATTGACTCTGGATCAGTTCCTATGGAGTGGAGGGTAGCCAATGTAACCCCACTTTTTAAAAAAGGAGGGAGAGAGAAAACAGGGAATTATAGACCGGTCAGCCTGACATCGGTAGTGGGTAAAATGATGGAATCAATTATTAAGGATGTCATAGCAGTGCATTTGGAAAGAGGTGACATGATAGGTCCAAGTCAGCATGGATTTGTGAAAAGGAAATCATGCTTGACAAATCTTCTGGAATTTTTTGAGGATGTTTCCAGTAGAGTGGATAAGGGAGAACCAGTTGATGTGGTATATTTGGACTTTCAGAAGGCTTTCGACAAGGTCCCACACAAGAGATTGATGTGCAAAGTTAGAGCACATGGGATTGGGGGTAGTGTACTGACATGGATTGAGAACTGGTTGTCAGACAGGAAGCAAAGAGTAGGAGTAAATGGGTACTTTTCAGAATGGCAGGCAGTGACTAGTGGGGTACCGCAAGGTTCTGTGCTGGGGCCCCAGCTGTTTACACTGTACATTAATGATTTAGATGAGGAGATTAAATGTAGTATCTCCAAATTTGCAGATGACACTAAGTTGTGTGGCAGTGTGAGCTGCGAGGAGGATGCTGTGAGGCTGCAGAGCGACTTGGATAGGTTAGGTGAATGGGCAAATGCATGGCAGATGAAGTATAATGTGGATAAATGTGAGGTTATCCACTTTGGTGGTAAAAACAGAGAGACAGACTATTATCTGAATGGTGACAGATTAGGAAAAGGGGAGGTGCAAAGAGACCTGGGTGTCATGGTACATCAGTCATTGAAGGTTGGCATGCAGGTGCAGCAGGCGGTTAAGAAAGCAAATGGCATGTTGGCCTTCATAGCAAGGGGATTTGAGTACAGGGGCAGGGAGGTGTTGCTACAGTTGTACAGGGCATTGGTGAGGCCACACCTGGAGTATTGTGTACAGTTTTGGTCTCCTAACCTGAGGAAGGACATTCTTGCTATTGAGGGAGTGCAGCGAAGGTTCACCAGACTGATTCCCGGGATGGCGGGACTGACCTATCAAGAAAGACTGGATCAACTGGGCTTGTATTCACTGGAGTTCAGAAGAATGAGAGGGGACCTCATAGAAACATTTAAAATTCTGACAGGGTTAGACAGGTTCGATGCAGGAAGAATGTTCCCGATGTTGGGGAAGTCCAGAACCAGAGGTCACAGTCTAAGGATAAGGGGTAAGCCATTTAGGACCGAGATGCGGAGGAACTTCTTCACCCAGAGAGTGGTGAACCTGTGGAATTCTCTACCACAGAAAGTTGTTGAGGCCAATTCACTAAATATATTCAAAAAGGAGTTAGATGAGGTCCTTACTACTAGGGGGATCAAGGGGTATGGCGAGAAAGCAGGAATGGGGTACTGAAGTTGAATGTTCAGCCATGAACTCATTGAATGGCGGTGCAGGCTAGAAGGGCCGAATGGCCTACTCCTGCACCTATTTTCTATGTTTCTATGTTTCTATTTAATGCCCCCTATGATTAATCTTTAACTCCTGCGGACTGCCGGCCAACCTGGGAGAGTTGGCACCCCGGGTCACACTGGAAGGGCATGTGGGGTGACGAACCCGGACAGTCCTTCCTGCCCTCCCACCCCCGGCTGGTCTGTAATGGTCGCCGACCTGCTTTGGTTCCAATTCCCTGAATTGGGAATCCGTGTCCTTGTTTACAAATTGCTCCGTTTAGCACTTGACATCTGTGAGCTTTTCTGGCCCGACACGTCTTCCCACTCTGGGGCTCGGTTCATCTCGCTACCCGATCTTAACCTCATTGTTCCTTAAATTAACACCTTTCACAACCTCAGGACTTCCCAAAGCGCTTTTGACATACTTTTGAAGTGCAGTCACTGTTGAAATGTAGCAGCCATTTTGCGCACAGCAAGCTCCCACAAACAACGATGTGATAAATGATCAGACAATCTGTTTTAGTGATGTTGGTTGTAGAATAAATATTGGCCCAGGAAGTAACTCTTCTGCTCTTCTTCAAAGTAGTGCCATGGGATCCTTTCTGTCCACTTGAGAGGGCAGATGGGACCTCAGCTTCATATTTCATCCAAAAGACGGCACCTTCGACAGTGCAGCACTCCCCTGGAGTGAGACTCGAACCCACAACCTTCTGACACAGAGGTGAGTGTGCTGCCCACTGAGCCATGGCTGATGCTTGGTCTAAGAGTTGGCCTTTGAGGAGGTGGAGTGGGAGAAGGGGTTTAGGGAGAGAATTCCTGAGTTTATGTCCAACACTGCTGAAGACACAGTCACCAATGGTGTAGAGAAAGTAGGGGCGGGTTCACGCAGAAGAGCAGTCGGAGGAAGATAACTTGCGCCTCAATGAGATATGACACGTGTCGATGTGGCAGTGATCAGCCAGTGACAGAGAAAGTGCATTATTGTCACATTGAGATCCACACCTAGCAACAATGTAGACTGAAGGTTCTCACTTGACTCCGAGGATTAAATAGGTGAATGCGATTAACATTTCAAAGCGAGTCTGGTTTGCAAACGGTGGGTAAAATATCAGATATATTTCAAATGCTGCCTTGTAGGCATCTCATCAAACTCCAGTTTTCAGTCGCTTCTATTGAAGGCCAAACACTCTGGTTCCTACTGGGAGTTAATGCTTGCTCTCCGTCTTTCCGGAGAGATTAAGAAGCTTAAATTATCCGTGCATTGGCGTGGAAACATGTTTTAATGTGCTTAGCCAGCTTATTCCTCGGGGCAGCTCAAGAATCAAGGCAACTCAGATCTCGGAGGTAAAAAGACTTGCTTCTCTGCCCGAGGCTCTTCAAGAAATTCTTAATGCAAACATTGATTTTTTTTCTAATGCATAAGATCAAGTTTATTTTTCCTCTCCCTTGCACCCCCCATCGTGACATTAATAGAACGAAGGTTTTATTCTTTCCCTCTGGTTCTCTCTGCCAAAGCTTCCTTTGCCCAAACCAGCCAACTCAGCATAGACCAGGGATCTAAAAAAGAAAGACTTGGATTTATATAGCGCCTTTCACGACCACCAGATGTCTCAAAGCGCTTTACAGCCAATGAAGTACTTTTGGAGTGTAGTCACTGTTGTAATGTGGGAATCAAATTAATGTAGGGACCTCCTCCAGCCTTGTAACCCTCCACGATCTCTGCGCTCCTCCAATTCTGCCCTCTTGCGGATCCCCCCAATTTCCATCGCTCCACCATTGGCGGCCGTGCCTTCAGCTGCCTGGGCCCTAAGCTCTGGAACTCCCTCCCTAAACCTCTCCACCTTTCTCTCCTCCTTCCAAAACCTACCTCTTTGACCAAGCCTTTGGTCACCTGCCCTAATATCTCCTTATGTGGCTCGGGGTCAAAATTTGTCTGATAACGCTGCTATGAAGTGCCTTGGCACGTTTTACTGCATTAAAAGCGCTATATAAATATAGATTGTTTTTGTTGAACCGAAAGGCAGATCTATGGTTCCTGCATCCCAGCATGCTTGATGGGAGGAATGGCCGGACAATCAGCATTGCAACTCAATCTTGGACCAAGAGCAGCTAATCGGCGCCCTGCAAGATCCCAACACCTCGACTTCAAATCCGTAAAATCACCCCCCTCCTCCCCACCCCACCCGTAGTGCTGTGTTTCAAAGTTGACAGATCTTGAAGTACAAATTGGATGACATCAAAAACCACAACTTGTATTTATATAGTGCCTTTAATGTCCCAAGGAGCTTCACAGGAGCGTGATCAGACAGAATTTTACACTGAGCCACAACACGAGATATTAGGGCAAGTGACCAAAAGCTTCGTCAAAGAGGTAGAAACATAGAAAATAGGATAGTAGTAGGCCATTCGGCCCTTCGGGCCTGCACCGCCATTCAATATGATCATGGCTGATCCTCTATCTCAACACCATATTCCCGCTTTCTCCCCAGACCCTTTAATGCCTTTTGAGTCGAGAAATCTATCTATCTCCTTCTTAAATATATTCAGTGACTTAGCCTTAAATATATTCAGCGACTCGGTTTTAAGGAGCAACTTAGAGGAGGAAAGAGAGACGAAGAGGTTTAGGGAGGGGATTCCAGAGCTTGGGGCCCCAGGCAGCTGAAGGCACGGCCGCCAATGGAGGAGCAACGGAAATCGGGGGATGCGCAAGAGGCCAGAATTGGAGGAGTGCAGAGATTTCGGGGGGTTGTGGGGCTGGAGGAGGGGACAGAGATCGGGAGGGATTTGAAAACTAAGCAGAGGCCATCAACTGAAGGTAAGTTTAAGACCGTCCCGTGGGCTGGAGGAAGGAAGTGTGCCCCTCCCGGTTCCACAGCACACCATCTCCTCCCCCACCCCATCCCCCACCCCGCTCCCCATGGCATTTATCCCCAGGGCTGCTGCTGGCCTGAAATCAGGGGCTTTGAAAAGGGCTGGCATGTAGACAAGGCCCGAGGCTTAATTTCTGGCCTCCTTTCTGGGGCTCAATCTTTAGTCCTCTTCATCTCTGATGTTTACACCGCTACACAAACCGACCCGGACACTGGACCCACAGTCCATGCAGAGCCACGAGTGGACAGGGTTGGGTACAATGTATGCACCTAGGAGGATGATCACAGGTTTGTGGAGCTGTTGACGCCAGGGTGACCTTGGAGATGGAGCACGCGGTGTCCACCGGTACGCTCGCGGCCTTCCGCGAGAGGTGGGCGCTGGAGGGACTGGAGTGCATCATCACCCCCGGCAACCAAATTCTAATTTGGATTGCTTTAATATTCTAAAGTTTCATTTGTTAATTTATCGATTCTAGTGCCCCTTTTATAAGGGGACACCTGAGTTTATGTTTTACAAAAATAGTTGTCGAGCTGTTGAGTTAGGAATGGCTTCGCCAGTCACGTGATGTTCGCAAGACTCAATAAAACCCCAGCCAGTTGGGTTCGGGGGATCCACAATGAGGCAGGTGGTTGAGAGCCTGGTGGATGAACTGGTAATGTCTTCCTCTTTTTAGGCAGTCCCTCGGAGTTGAGGATGACTTGCTGCCACACTAATGAGTTCTCAGCTGACTGATGAGTCCAATGCAGGGCCTACAGTCTCTGTCACAGGCGGGGCAGACGGTGGTTGGAGGGACGGGTGGGTGGGGCGCTTGGGTTGTCGTGCGCTCCTTTCGCTGTCGACGCCTGGCTTCCGCGTGCTCCCGGCAAAGAGACTCGAAGTGTTCGGTGCCTTCCTGGATGCTCTTCCTCCACTTTGAGCGGTCTTGGGCCAAGGATTCCCAGGTGTCGGTGGGGATGGTGCATGTTCTCAAGGAGGCTTTGAAGGTGTCCTTGAATCATTTCCTCTGTCCATCTGGGGCTCGCTTGCCGTGTCGGAGCTCCGCGTAGAGCACTTTTGTCGTGTGATCTTTAAACCTTTTGCTAATAAACCAACTAGTTCTTAATAGCAATGCGTTGCTATGAATTCTTAAGCAGAGCACCCATGAAACAAATACATTACAGTGGGGAGGGCCGGGGAGATTTCCAGACTGCGAATACCTCTCCCTCTGTGAAACATCATGCCTGTGAGAGTCTTGTGAGCGACCCGCATACACTTACCAAGGGCATACAGTTCTTACTGCACCCTCTGCAGCTATTTGTCAACTGAATGAACACATTGTTATATTCATTGGAATTGTTTTTTTAAATACTGCAGGCAGTCAGCCAATGGAATGTCTGCAATGTGAATGCCCCTACAGGTGGTACGGGTCAATTCATCTCACAACAGGAGCGAAAGACGCACAAGATTATTTTTATCACTTTGCCCTCTACCAATCACAGTGTAAGGACACAGGAATACACTATGCTAAAAACCTTGCATTTCTATAGCGCCTTGCACAACCACCCGACGTCTCAAAGCGCTTTACAGCCAATTAAGTACTTTTTGAAGTGTAGTCGCTGTTGTAATGTGGGAAACGCAGCAGCCAATTTGTGCACAGCAAGCTCTCACAACCAGCAATGTGGTAATGACCAGTTCATCTGTTTTTGTTGTGTTGATTGAGGGATAAATATTGACCAGGACACCGGGGATAACTCCCCTGCTCTTCTTCCAATAGAGGGCAGACGCGGACCTCGATTTATCGTCTCATCCAAAAGACGGCACCTCCGACAGTGCAGCGCTCCTTCACTACTGCCCCTCCAACAGTGCAACACTCCCTCAGTACTGCCCCTTCAACAGTGCAGCACTCCCTCAGTACTGCTCCTTTGACAGTGCGGTGCTCCCTCAGTACCGCCCCTCTGACAGTGCGGCACTCCCTCAGTACCACCCCTCTGACAATACAACGCTCCCTCAGTACTGCCCCTCTGACAGTGCGGCGCTCCCTCAGTACCGCCCCTCTGACAGTGTGGCACTCCCTCAGTACTGCCCCTCCGACAGTGCGGCGCTCCCTCAACACTGCCCCTCTAACAGTGCAGCACTCCCTCATTACTGCCCCTCCGACAGTGCGGCACTCCCTCAGCACTGCACTGGATCGTCAGTCTAGATTTTTGCGCTCAAGTCCCTGGAGTGGGACTCGAACCCACATCCTTCTGACTCAGAGGCGTGTGTGCTGCGCACTGAGCCACGGCTGACTAAAGTGGCCAGACAGGTCGCCAGGGCTGGAGGAGGCCAATTGACCCTTTTGGTGGAACGTTTTCTACATTAGTATCTTCACTCTCTTCCCTTGTACAAAGGAGTGAAGCGGTGAGAGGATCGGCGAACTGTTTAGCCGTCTAATATAGCTTAACAGTGAACACTCCATCCACGGCCATGGCCATTGATTGAAGCATGAATCATTACCAACAGCTTTCACCGTCTCCCTAGTTAGCCTGTTCCAGCGATGGATCTCTCACTCACTGAAAAGTGCTCTCTGCTGCTTAGTTTTCAAATGAATGAATAGATGCTGTTTTTATATCTCCGCACTCTTCCCTTGGAGGGAATCGTGTGAAGCAGTGGGAGGATTTGTAGGCTGGTTACTGTCTTACTGCAATTATACAGGGCCCTGGTGAGACCACACCTGGGGTAGTGTGTACAGTGTTGGTCTCCTTACCTAAGGAAGGATATACTTGCCGTAGAGGGAGTGCCACGAAGGTTCACCAGACTGATTCTTGGGATGGGGGGATTATCCTAAGAGGAGAGTTTGAGTAGACTAGGCCTATATTCTCTAGAGTTTAGAAGAATGAGAGGTGATGCATTGAAACTTACAAAACTCTTCCAGGGCTTGACAGAGTAGATGCAGGGAGGATGTTTCCCCCGGGCTGGGGAGTCTAGAACCAGGGGCCACAGTCTCAGAATATGGGGTCAGCCATTTAGGACTGAGATGAGGAGAAATTTCTTCACTCAGAGGGTGGTGAATCTTTGGAATTTTCTGCCCCGGCTGGCTGTGGAGGCTCAGTCGTTGAGTATATTCAAGGCTGAGATCGATGGATTTTTGGATATTAAGGGAATCGAGGGATATGGGGATAGTGCAGGAAAGTGTTGAGGTCGAAGATCAGCCATGATCTTATTGAATGGTGGAGCAGGCTCGAGGGGCCGAATGGCCGACTCCTGCTTCTAATACTTATGTTCCTATGTTCCTGCTTTTTTTCCAATATCGGGAATAACTTCAATCTAACTGGATCTGGTTTCGGAACTTCATCTTTGCAAATACGTCATGATAAACTCCATCCATTGGACTCTCTTCAGAAATAAATATCTGCTTTAGATCATTTTGGGAGCCTTTCCCCCTTATTGGTTGCTTATTTTGAAACATTGTTAATCTATTGTCCAAAGACAACCAAAGTTAGAGAGAAGTGATGTCAGGCTTGATGCCGATTGACCTCACAAGGCTGTGTCTGGTTGGAGGAGTTGCTGAGAGAGAGTCACTTCCTGAGCGTGACTGCCTGGGATGACTGTACCAGGACACACCAGCTAATTTGTATCCACAGGCCGAATGTTTCCCAACGACAGACAATGGCCTATCAAATAGCCAATCTACCTGTTCATTGCGTCATGACAACACCCAGTCAGGAGCCGATTCATTGGGAATTCTTTCAAAGCCCTCCCGATGAAATGTCCTTAATTGGAAGTCTTGCTGAAGAAGGGAGGGACTTGCACTGATGGAGGTCACTCAGGAGGTTGAATCACTGCTGTTTTGTAGGGCAAGTGTGGCAGCCGCTTTGTGCACAGCAAGATCCCACGAACCGTGGATGGGCAGCTATTTTGGTGGTGTGGTTTGGGGCCCCCAAGCTCTGGAATTCCCTCCCTAAACCTCTCCACCTCCCTCTCTCTCTCTCCCCTCCTTTAAGGCGCTCCTTAAAACCTACCTCCGTGACCAAGTTTTTGGTCACCTGTTCTAATATCTCCTTAGGGGTCGCTGAATATATTTAAGGTGGAGATAGACAGATTTTTGAACGATAAGGGAGTGAAGGGTTCTGGGGAGCGGGCAGAGAAGTGGAGTTGAGTCCATGATCAGATCAGCCATGATCTGGCTCGAGGGGCCAAATGGCCGACTCCTGCTCCTATTTCGTATGTTCTTATGTGGCTCAGTATCAAATGTTGTTTGATAATGCTCCCGTGAAGAGCTTATGGGAACTTTTATTACCTTAACGGCACTGTATAAATGCAAGTTGTTATTAGATGTAGCTCCTCCAATCGCATTTCCCTGCCCCTCCGTCCTTATTCTTTCATAACATTCCATTCCCAACGCTTATCCAATTCCCATCTTCTGTACAATCGTGTCTCTCCCGCCCGGCTTTTAGGCTCAACACCCAATCACATGGACGTGGCAGTCCACTCGACCCTTTGTTGACCTTGACATCCCACATCCTGTCTGTTCCCTCCCATTTCACCCACAGCTTCCATTCAAGAGCTTCCGAGCCAATGACACCACCCTCCCCAAATCCACAAACCAGCCAACCCAGGAAAGATGAGCAGTCAAACTCACATGCTTCATGGGTGACTCATCCAAAATCACCCCCGTTGCATCACGGTGCCTCCGGCAATGCTGTGGATGATATTCATTCGCCAATGACTCAGGTTTTTGCAATATCAATGCTGGCAACCAACCTCACTAAAACAGATTATCTGGTCATTGCCTCAGTCCTGCCAATGGAAACGGGGTTCTCCTTATCCACTCTACCAAAACCTCTATCAAATCTCCGAAACCTTGCTGTGCGAAAATTGGCTGCCACCTCACAACAGTGACTACACTCCAAAAGTACCACATTGGCTGTTAAGCGCTTTGAGACGTTCAGTGGTTGTGAAAGGCGCTCTAGAAATGCAAGTATTTCTTTCTTTTCATCTCCCCCTTTTTTTTTGCCAATCACCTTAAACCTGTGTCCTCTGGTTACCGACCCAACTGCCACTGGGAACAGTGTCTCCTTATTTACTACATCTAAACCCTTCGTTATTTTCAACGCCTCTAGAAACCTCTCTGCTCTATTGGAGATCAATCCCTTTGTCCTCCTTCGGAAACATTCCAAGGTGTGTCTCACAGACAATGGTGTTCATTGAAGTGCGGTCACTGTTGTTATTGGAGGGACATTCTGTGGGCAATTTTGCACACAGAAAGCTCCCACAACCAGCAAATGGGACAAATGGGCCATCATAGAAACATAGAAAATAGGTGCAGGAGTAGGCCATTCGGCCCTTCGAGCCTGCACCACCATTCAATATGATCATGGCTGATCATGCAACTTCAGTACCCCATTCCTACTTTCTCTCCATATCCCTTGATCCCTTTAGCCGTAAGGGCCACATCTAACTCCCTTTTGAATATATCTAACGAACTGGCCCCAACAACTTTCTGTGGGTAGAGAATTCCACAGGTTCACAAGTCTCTCAGTGAAGAAGTTTCTCCTCATCTCGGTCCTAAATGGCTTATCCCTTATCCTTAGACTGTGACCCCTGGTTCTGGACTTCCCCAACATCGGGAACATTCTTCCTGCATCTAACCTGTCCAATCTCGTCAGAATTTTAGATGTTTCTATGAGATCCCCTCTCATTCTGGCGATGTGTGTGGAGTTACGAGTGTTGGCCAGGATCCCAGGAGATCTCCCCTTGCTCTTATTTCAGTTTATATGCTCAAGTTCTGGCATTGGGCCTTCATCCCACAAGAGCAACAACAACTTGCCTTTATATAGCACCCTTAACATAGTAAAACGTCCCAAGGCGCTTCACAGGAGCGTTATCAAACAAAATCGGACACTGAGCCACATGAGATATTCGGGCAGGAGCTTCGCCAAAGAGGTCGGTTTTAAAGAGAGTCTTAAAGGAGGAGAGAATGGGGGAGAGGTTTAGGAAGGTAATTCAAGAACTTGGGGACCAGGCAGCTGAAGGCATGGCCACCAATGGTGGAGCGAAGGAAATCAGGGATGCTCAAGAGGCCAGAATTTAAGGAGCGCAGAGATCTCGGGGGGTTGTGGGGCTGGAGTAGGTTACAAAGATAGGGAGGGGCGAGGCCGTGGAGGGAGTTGAAAATAAGGATGAGAATGTTAAGATAGAGGTGTCACTTAACCGGGAGTCAATGCAGGTCAGCGAGCACAAGGGGTGATGGGTGAGTGGGACTTGGTGCGAGTTCGGACACGGGGCAGCGAGCACAGGGGGTGATGGGTGAGCGGGACTCGGTGTGAGTTAGGACACGGTCAGCGAGCACAGGGGGTGATGGGTGAGCGGGACTCGGTGCGAGTTAGGACATGGGCAGCGAGCACAAGGGGTGATGGGTGAGTGGGACTCGGTGCGAGTTAGGACACGGTCAGCGAATGTTGTGTCCTTACACTCTACAGCAAATCAACACGAGGCACATACTGGAGACAAGGTCACTCTGTGACCTGTATCTTTATTCACAGGACCAGGGAGTGATGACCTTGCGTGGGACCTCCCTTTATAAACCTGGATGACCAGGTGAGGAGTGTCTCCCACAAGTTCACCCCCTGTGGTCAAGGTGTGCATTTCTTAGGTGTATACAGTGTACAGTGTTGTTACATGAAGGTTACAGTTACATGAAGATTACATACATGACATCACCTCCCCCTTGGGTCAAAGATTGAGTCTTTGTGGCGGTCGACACTCTCTCGTAGAGCGCCGCAGTTGGGGCTCTGGTTGTTGAGCCTTGGCATGCGTCTTTGTCACCTGTGGTGCTTCCGGTTCGTCCGGGCTGGCCGCAGGGACTGTGCATGCTGCTGAAGGTTCTTGTTGCTCGCTCACTGGCAGTGGTGTGGGCAGCATCTCATGAACCTTTTTTTTTACTTGGTCCAGGTGCTTGCGGCATATCTGTCCATTGTTAAGTCTGACCACTATGACCCTATTCCCCTCTTTACCAATTACAGTACCCTCAAGCCACTTGGGCCCCAAAGCATGATTAAGAACAAATACAGGGTCATCGATTTCTATGCATCTCCCCTTTGAGTTACGGTCATGGCACTCATTTTTGGACTGGCTCTTGCCCTCAACAATGTCTGACAGGACTGGATGAATGAGAGACAGCCGAGTTTTAAGTGTACGTTTCATGAGTAGCCAACCCCAAGGATGATGCATCACATGTCAAAACCAATTTCTTGCAGGGGTTGTAGAGTCAACAGCTTGTTCGAACAAAGTAGATTCCGTGCCCGATTGAAAGCCCGTTCCTGACAGTCCCCCCAAAACCAATCGCAACCCTTACGCAGGAGCACGTGTAGCTGCTCCAACAATGTGCTTAAGTTCAGCAGAAAGTTCCCGAAATAGTTCAATAGTCCCATAAATGAACGCAACTCCGATGTGTTGCCGGGCCTGCGCGCGCGACGGATCGCCTCCGTTTTGGATTCGGTAGGCCGGATCCTGTCTGCGGCAACCCTCCTGCCCAAAAACTCGACCTCTGAGACCAAAAACACACACTTGGACTTCTTTAGTTGCAGGCCTACCCGGTCCAGTCGGCGTAGCACCTCCTCCAGTTTGTGGAGGTGTTCCTCGGTGTCTCGACCCGTGATAAGGATGTCGTCCTGAAATACGATTGTTCCGGGGATGGATTTGAGCAGGCTTTCCATGTTCCTTTGAAAGATAGCGGCTGCTGAACGAATGCCAAACGGACAGCTGTTGTAAACAAACAGCCCTTTGTGCGTGGTGATGGTGGTCAGTAGCTTGGATTCTTGAGCCAGTTCTTGGGTTATGTAGACCGAAGTGAGGTCCAACTTGGGGAACAGCTTGCTGCCTGCCAGCGTGGCAAAAAGATCTTCCGCTCTCGGAAGCGGGTATTGATCTTGTAGTGACACTCGGTTGGTAGTGGCCTTGCAGTCGCCACAGATCCTGACCGAGCCATCCGTTTTTAGGACAGGGATGATGGGGCTTGCCCAGTCGCTGAATTCAACGGGCGAAATTATGCCCTCTCTTAGCAACCTGTTCAACTCATTCTCAATTTTCTTCCGCATCACATGCGGCACAGCTTTGGCTTTGTGGTGCACTGGTCTGGCATCTGGGGTGATGCGTATCACTACTTTGGTACCTTTGAAAGTACTGACACCAGGTTGAAATAGTGACTCAAACTTTTGTAGGACCTGTGAGCATGAACTTCGCTCCACAGATGAAATGGCGTGCACATCCCCCCATTTCCAGTTCATCTCGGCTAGCCAAGAGCGCTCCTCCCCAAAAGCACGGGACCATTTCCCTGGACAATCCAGAGTGGCAGCCAGTTCTCTGATCCATTATGTGTGACCACCAACATTGCACTGCCTAGCACTGGGATGATCTCTTTGGTGTATGTCAGTAATGCATTCTAGTTTGGGTCTGCTAGCTCTGAGTGGCCATAGTTTCTCGAATTGTTGGATACTCATAAGTGACTGGCTGGCTCCTGTGTTCAGCTCCATGCATACCAGGATGCCATTTAACAGTGCTCTCATCATCATAGGTGGCGTCTTTGTGTATGAGCTGTGGATGTTTGCCACCTGAAGCCACTGAACTTCAGCGTCCATTGCTGTGTCCCAAGCAGAAAGGGGATATGGGATGGTTGAAAAGGAAGCACTCGCATGTGTCTACGGGGTGAAAAAGATGCACCAGTACCTTTTTGGCAGAAGGTTCGAGTTAGAAACGGACCACAAGCCGTTAACATCCTTGTTGTCCGACAGCAAAGCTGTCAATGCTAATGCGTCAGCTCGCACGCTGGCTGCGTATGACTACACCATACGGCACCGGCCGTAAATTGTGCTGACACGCTCAGCAGGCTTCCACTGGCCACGACTGAGGGGGCAGCAGAGCAAAGTGCTGAGATGGTCATGGCTGTCGATGCTTTCGACAGCGCAGGCTCCCCCATCACAGCCCACCAGATCAAATCCTGGACAAACAGAGATCCCCTCCTATCCTCGATCAAGAAATGTGTCCTGACTGGGGATTGGGTGCCCGCACACGGAGCATGCCCTGAAGAGGTCAGGCCGTTTCACAGACGGATATACTCTCCATCCAAGCCGACTGCCTGCTGTGGGGCAGCCGGGTAGTCATGCCCCAGAAGGGAAGGGAAGCATTCATCAGGGAACTCCACAGCGAGCACCCAGGTATTGTGCTAATGAAGGCCATTGCCCGGTCACATGTATGGTGGCCGGGAATTGATGCAGACCTGGAACACTGTGTTCGCAGGTGCATGACGTGTGCCCAGCTGGGTAATGCCCCCAGGGAGGCCCCACTCAGCCCGTGGCCCTGGCCCACCAAGCCATGGTCACGTATTCATGTAGACTACGCGGGCCCGTTCATGGGGAAAATGTTCCTCATTGTTGTTGATGCGTACTCGAAATGGATCGAGTGCATCATATTGAATTAGTGCACGACATCCACCACAGTGGAGAGTCTGCGTGCGGTCTTTGCGACCCACGGCTTGCCAGACATCCTGGTTAGCGACAACGGCCCATGCTTCACTAGCTATGAATTCCGGGAGTTCATGTCGGGTAATGGCATCAAATATGTCAGCACAGCACTGTTCAAGTCAGCTTCCAATGGCCAGGCGGAACGTGCGGTCCAAATCATAAAACAAGGCATGCTCCGAATTCAAGGACCCTCCCTTCAATGCCGCCTATCGCGCCTCCTGCTGGCCTATAGGTCCCAAGCATAACCCTGCCTTGCAGATCCCTCTTGTGGCTCATCCGCTTCGTAAACCAGCCTTGCTTCCTGCACATTCTGGCTAAATGTCCACTGAAGTTACAATTTCTGCAGATAAATTGTTGAAACCTACAGGTTTTCGCAGCAGGTCTGCCCCCGCACCTCCAGCATGAGCTGAGATTGTTGTGAACAAAAGAGCTGTTACCAGGCATTCCTCTCTGATTGTCTCTTTGATTACTCTTGAGCACTCTGTTAGTGGGTGTCAATGGACCCATCACGGGATGTATTGTCCCTTGTGATGGTGTAATTGTCCGTTCGACCTGCCATTGTCTCTGTTGAGGACCCACCCGAGAGTCTGTTTTTGCCTGGTTGGTGTCGAATTGCCCTTGCCTGCCTGAGTTGCGTTTGTTAACTCCCTGCTCCATCGCCACGTTGGAAGCAGAGTTGCGCGCGTATATGATCTTGGTTTTCTCCTCCCCCGCCATGAACGTTTGAGCCATCAACGCCGCTGCTTCCAAGGTCAAGTCCTTGGTCTCAATTAGCTTCCTAAAAATCCCGGCATGACCAATGCCCTCAATGAAGAAATTCCGCAACATCTCCCCGCTGAAGGCGTCTGTGAACTTACAGAGGCTGGCCAAGCGCCGAAGGTCCGCAACAAAGTCCGGTATGCGCTGCCCTTCCCGACATCGGTGCGTATACAAACGATGTCGGGCCATGTGTATACTGCTCGCCGGTTTGAGGTGCTCACCACTCAGTTTGTTAAGCTCCTCAAAGGTCTTGTCCACCGGCTTCTCGGGCATGATCAGGTCTTTCATCAGTGCATACGTCTTAGGTACACAGCTGGTCAGTAGATGCGCCCTTCGCTTGTCAGCCGCTGCCGCTCCCAGCCAGTCCTTCGTGACAAAGCTCTGCTGGAGCCTCTCAACGAAATCGTCCCAGTCCTCACCAACACAGTACCGTTCCTCTGTGCTACTTGATACATCCTTACTACACATTATAAATGCACACGAGGCCCATGCTTGAGAGAAGGTCAGTCTGTGACCTGTCCTTTATTCCTTAGCACTCAAGTGATGAAGGTGGGTGGAGCTTCCCCTTTTATACCTGAAAGTCCAGGTTAGGAGTGTCTCCCACCTAGTGGTCAGTGTTCTCACAGTGTACAACTTAGGTCAGTTTATACATGGGTTACAATGCTGGTTGAATACATGACATCACCTCCCCCCCCCCAAAGTCTTATTGGGATCACAGGTTGAGTCTCTCTGGTGGTTTACGCTCCCTTGTAGAGCGCCTGAGTTGGGGCTCCGGTTGTTGGGCGCTGACCTGAGTGTCTGCTGTTTGCGGTGCCTCAGGCCTGTCCGGACTGCCCACAGTGACTGGGCTCTCCTCCCTTTGGTTCCGGTGTTCGGTCACCTGTGGTGGAGTGAACTCTATATCGTGTTCTTCCTCTGCTTCTTCTATGGGATTGCTGAACCTCCTTTTTGTTTGATCCACATGTTTGCGGCAGATTTGTCCATTGGTAAGTTTCATTACCAGAATCCTATTTCCCTCTTTGACAACCACAGTGCCTGCGAGCCATTTGGGCCCTGCAGCGTAGTTGAGGACAAAAACATTTACATCAATACATCGCGCCCTCGCATTCCTGTCATGTTAGTGATATTGTGACTGGCGCTTGCTCTCGACAATTTCTTTCATGGTGGGGTGTATAAGGGATAATCGGGTTTTGAGCGTCCTTTTCATTAGTAGCTTTGCGGGTGGAACCCCTGTGAGCGAGTGTGGTCGGGATCTATAGGCCAACAGGAGGCGTGATAAGCGGGTTTGTAGAGAACCCCCTTGGAATCTGAGCATCCCCTGTTTGATTATCTGCACTGCTCGTTCTGCCTGGCCGTTTGAGGCCGGCTTGAACGGTGCCGTTCTAACATGGTTAATTCCATTGCCTGCCATGAAGTCCTGGAATTCAGTGCTTGTGAAGCACGGGCCATTGTCGCTGACCAAGATGTCCGGTAGACCGTGGGCGGCGAACATTGCCCGTAGACTTTCTACCGTGGCAGAGAATGTGCTTGAATTTAAAATGTCACACTCGATCCATTTGGAGTAGGCGTCTACTACAACCAAAAACATTTTCCCCATGAAAGGACCTGCGTAGTCCACATGGATGCGTGACCAAGGCTTGGCTAAGGGGGGATTCCCTGGGCGCATGGCCCAGCTGGGCACACGTGTTGCACCTGCAAACACAAAGTTCCAGATCTGCATCTATCCCTGGCCACCAAACGTGTGACCTGGCAATTGCCTTCATCGTGACAATGCCCGGGTGCTCATTGTGGAGTTCTCTGATGAACACCTCTCTGCCCATCTGGGGCATGACTACGCGGTTTCCCCACAGTAGGCAATCGGCCTGAATCGAGAGTTCATCCTTGCGCCTGTGAAATGGTTTAAATTTCTCAGGGCATGCCCTGTACGTGGCTGCCCAGTCCCCATTCAGGACACATTTCTTGACTAGAGACAATAGCGGGTCTCTATTTCTCCAGACTTTAATCTGACGGGCTGTCACGGGTGAGCCTTCGCTTCCGAAAGCTTCAACAGCCATGACCATCTCAGCAGCATGCTCGGTAGCCCCCTCAGTGGTGGCTAGTGGGAGCCTGCTGAGTGCATCGGCGCAGTTTTTGGTGCCCGGTCTGTGCCGAATTGTGTAGTCATAGGCAGCTAACGTGAGTGCCCACCTCTGTATGTGGGCCGATGCGTTTGCATTTATGGCCTTGTTGTCGGCCAAAAGGGCCGTTAGGGGTTTGTGATCTGTCTCCAGCTCAAATTTCCTGCCAAACAGGTACTGGTGCATTTTCTTTACCGCATATACACATGCGAGCGCCTCCTTTTCTACCATCCCGTAGACCCTTTCTGCCTGGGACAGACTCCTGGAGGCATAAGCTACCGGCTGTAACTGACCATTGGCATTGACATGCTGCAACACACACCCAACACCATCGGACGATGCATCGCACGTTAACACAAGTTTCTTACATGGGTCATATAGCGTTAACAGATTGTTGGAACATAACAAATTGCGTGCTCTATTAAAAGCCCTTTCCTGGCTGTCCCCCCAGACCCATTCGCGACCTTTGCGTAGGAGCACGTGTAGCGGCTCTAACAGCGTGCTCAATTTGGGAAGAAAGTTACCAAAATAGTTCAGGAACCCCAGGAACGAACGCAGCTCCGTCGTGTTACGGGATCTGGGTGCTCTCTGGATCGCTTCCGTCTTGGATTCAGTAGGGCTGATCCCGTCTGCTGTTACCCTCATCCCCAGGAATTCTACCTCTGGAGCTAGGAAGACGCACTTCGCCTTTTTCAGTCGCAGACCTACCCGGTCCAGTCTGCATAGCACCTCCTCCAGGTTGTGGAGGTGTTCTTCAGTATCGTAACCCGTAATGAGGATGTCGTCCTGAAAAACCACCGTACCTGGAATCGACTTAAGGAGGCTTTCCATATTTCGTTGGAAGATCGCGGCGGCCGAGCGAATCCCGAACGGACATCTGTTGTACTCAAACAACCCCTTGTGTGTCGTGATGGTGGTCAGCTTCTTCAACTCACTCGCCAGCTCCTGGGTCATGTAAGCTGATGTCAGGTCCAATTTTGAAAAAAGTTTGCCACCGGATAGCGTCGCAAAGAGGTCCTCCGCTCTCGGTAGCGGGTACTGGTCTTGGAGTGACACCCGATTGATGGTGGCCTTGTAATCGCCACATATCCTGACCGACCCATCCGCCTTGAGCACCGGCACAATCGGGCTCGCCCAGTCACTGAATTCGACTGGCGAGATGATGCCTTCTCTCAACAGACGGTCCAATTCGCCTTCTATCTTTTCCCGCATCACGTACGGCACCGCTCTGGCCTTGTGGTGTACTGGTCTGGCGTCCGGGTTTATGTGAATCACTACCTTGGCCCCCATGAAAGTGCCAATGCCGGGTTGAAATAATGAGTCAAATTTGTCCAGGACCTGTGAGCATGATACTCGCTCCACAGAGGAAATTGCATTGACATCGCCCCATTTCCAGTTCATGACAGCAAACCAACTCCTCCCCAGTAGTGTGGGACCGTCCCCTGGGACAATCCAGAGTGGCAACCTGTTCTCCGAACCTTTGTGGGTCACGACTACCGTGGCGCTGCCTAGCACCGGAATGATCTGCTTTGTGTAAGTCCGTAGCTGTGCGTCAATCGGCGATAATTTTGGCCACCTGGCCTTGGATGCCCACAACTTTTCGAACTGTTTGATACCCATCAGGGACTGGCTGGCACCCGTGTCTAACTCCATTGATACTGGGATGCCATTGAGGAGCACTTTCATCATTATTGGAACTGTATACGTGCTCCACATGAACTCGCTGAACTTCAGCTCCCAGCGATTTCCCCCAGTGTCCATTTCTGCAATTTCTGCAGGTATTTTGCTCATCTCTGCAAACTCCGACTGAATGTATGCCTTCACGTCTCCAGCATGAGTTGCGGTTTGAAACAAAAGGTCCCTTGCCAGTCGATCGTCCCTGACTGCCCCTGTTATTGTCCTTGAGTGCACCATTAACAGGTGTTGATGGCCCCATTACTGGCCGCATTGTCCCTTGCAATGGCGTGAATCGCTGTTCAGCTTGCCATTGTCTCTGTCGAACTCCCCCTCTGGGTTCGACTACATGTTGGGGCATGCCTGACTGCCCTTGTCTGCCTGGAGAACTGTGTGCTGCTTTAACAATGTTGAATCTCTGTCCCAACCATTCCTTAACACAGTACCTCTCGTCTATTCTGCTAGTGGCCATGCTCGCGTGGTTTAAATCCCAGTTTCTTGTCGCCATTGATACGTCCTTACTACACATTATAAATGCACACGGGGCCCATGCTTGAGAGAAGGTCAGTCTGTGACCTGTCCTTTATTCCTTAGCACTCAAGTGATGAAGGTGGGTGGAGCTTCCCCTTTTATACCTGAAAGTCCAGGTTAGGAGTGTCTCCCACCTAGTGGTCAGTGTTCTCACAGTGTACAACTTAGGTCAGTTTATAATGGGTTACAATGCTGGTTGAATACATGACACTACTGGTGGCCATTCTCGTGAGTCGTTGATTCCCGTTTCTCGTCACCAAATGTAATGTCCTTACACTCTACTGCAAATCAACACGAGGCACATACTGGAGACAAGGTCACTCTGTGACCTGTTCTTTTATTCACAGGACCAGGGAGTGATGACCCTGTATGGGACCTCCCATTATATACCTGGATGACCAGGTGAGGAGTGTCTCCCACAAATTCAGTCGCTGTGGTCAAGGTGTGCATTTCTTAGGTGTATACAGTATACAGTGTTGTTACATGAAGGTTACAGTTACATGAAGATTACATACATAACATCGAGCATAGGGGGTGATGGGTGAGCGGGACTTGGTGCGAGTTAGGACACGGGTCAGCGAGCACAGGGGGTGATGGGTGAGCGAGACTAGGGGCGAGTTAGGACATGGGGCAGCGAGCACAGGGGGTGATGGGTGAGCAGAACTCGGTGTGAATTCGGATACGGTCAGCGAGCACAGGGGGTGATGGGTGAGAGGGACTTGGTGTGAGTTAGGACACGGGTCAGTGAGCATATGGGGTGCTGGGTGAACGGGACTCGGTGCGAGTTAGGACACGGGGCAGCGAGTACAGGGGGTGATGGGTGAGCGGGACTCGGTGCGAGTTAGGACACGGGTCAGCGAGCACAGGGGGTGATGGGTGAGCGAGACTGGGGGCGAGTTAGGACACGGGTCAGCAAGCACAGGGGGTGATGGGTGAGCGAGACTGGGGGCGAGTTAGGACATGGGGCAGCGAGCACAGTGGGTGATGGGTGAGCGGGACTCGGTGCGAGTTAGGACACGGGTCAGCGAGCACAGGGGGTGATGGGTGAGCGAGACTGGGGGCGAGTTAGGACACGGGTCAGCAAGCACAGGGGGTGATGGGTGAGCGAGACTAGGGGCGAGTTAGGACATGGGGCAGCGAGCACAGTGGGTGATGGGTGAGCGGGACTCGGTGCGAGTTAGGACATGGGGCAGCAGGCTTCAAATTTACAGAGGATGCAAGGTGGGAGAGCGTTGAAATAAGCTGGGAGGTGGGAGTGATTGGTTATAATTGAAATGGAGGTACATCCTGGGATGAGGGCTGTCAAGGCCCACGGGAATTTGGACCTCAGATGGTGTTGCAGGGAGGGGGAGAGGGGGGAGATTGGCCCCTTTATGTTGCTGGGTGCTGGTGGCAATGCCACACGGAGGCTGCCAATACCAAATAAGCAAAGTAAAGTTGCCACAAATATTTCATGAGTGCATATTTTACTCGGAGACTTATTAAAGTAACTGAATCGATCGTATTGGGGGCAATGTATTGACGTGGATAGAGAACTGGTTGGCAGACAGGAAGCAAAGAGTAGGAATAAACGGGTCCTTTTCAGAATGGCAGGCAGTGACTAGTGGGGTGCCGCAAGGTTCAGTGCTGGGACCCCAGCTATTTACAATATACATTAATGATTTAGACGAAGGAACTGAATGTAATATCTTCAAGTTTACAGATGACACTAAGCTGGGTGGCAGTGTGATCTGTGAGGAGGATGCTAAGAGGCTGCAGGGTGACTTGGACAGGTTAGGTGAGTGGGCAAATGCATGGCAGATGCAGTATAATGTCGATAAATGTGAGGTTATCCACTTTGGTGGTAAAAACAGGAAGGCAGATTATTATCTGAATGGTGACAGATTAGTAAAAGGGGAGGTGCAACGAGACCTGGGTGTCATGGTACATCAGTCATTGAAAGTTGGCATGCAGGTACAGCAGGCGGTGAAGAAGGCAAATGGCATGTTGGCCTTCATAGCGAGAGGATTTGAGTATAGGAGCAGAGAGGTCTTACTGCAGTTGTACAGGGCCTTGGTGAGGCCACACCTTGAGTATTGTGTGCAGTTTTGGTCTCCTAATCTGAGGAAGGACATTCTTGCTATTGAGGGAGTGCAGCAAAGGTTCACCAGACTGATGCCCGGGATGACAGGACTGACATATGAAGAAAGACTGGATCGACTCGGCTTATATTCAATGGAATTTAGAAAAATGAGAGGGGCTCTCATCGGAACATATAAAATTCTGACAGGATTGGGCAGGCTAGATGCAGGAAGAATGTTCCCGATGTTGGGGAAGTCCAGAACCAGGGTCACAGTCTAAGGATAAGGGGTAAGCCATTTAGGGCCGAGATGAGGAGAAACTTCTTCACTCAGAGAGTTGTGAGCATGTGGAATTCTACCACAGAAAGTTGTTGAGACCAGTTAGATATATTCAAAAGGGAGTTAGATGTGGCCCTTACGGCTAAAGGGATCAAGGGGCATGGAGAGAAAGCAGGAATGGGGTACTGAGGTTGCATGATCAGCCATGATCATATTGAATGGTGGTGCAGTCTCGAAGGGCCGAATGGCCTACTCCTGCACCTATTTTCTATGTTTCGATGATCAAATTCCATTTGGTTTTGAAGGGATGCCAGTTCCTTTTAGGGCCTCAGTTCACTAATCATTTATCCCTGGAAAGTGAAAAGCAGAGGCCCTGATTTTGGTGATTTGGAAAAGTTAATGTCCAAGGAAAAAAATGCCTCAAATGGTAAGAACCTTTTCTTGGACCGATATTGATAGCAAAAGAGCACTTGCATTTATATAGCGCCTTTCACGAACACCGGACGTCCCAAAGCGCTTCACAGCCAATGAAGTACTTTTGGAATGTAGTCGCCATTGTAATGTGGGAAATACAGCAGCCAATTTGCGCACAGCAAGCTCCTACAAACAGCAATGTGATAATATCCGGATAATCTGTTTTAGTGATGTTGGTTGAGGGATAAATATTGGCCCCAGGACACCGGTGGGAACGCCCCTGCTCTTCTTCAAAATAGTGCCATGGGATATTTTACATCCACCTGAGAGAGCAGATGGGGCCCAGGTTTAACTTCTCATCTGAAAAACAGCACCTCTGACAGTGCAGCTCTCCCTCAGTACTGCTCCCCCGACCATGCAGCACTCCTTCAGTACTGCACCTCCGACAGTGCAGCACTCCCTCAGCACTGTCCCTCCGAAATGCAGCACTCCCTCAGTACTGCCCCTCCGACAGTGCAGGGCACCCTCAGTACTGCCCCTCCGACAGTGCGGCGCTCCCTCAGTACTGTCCCTCTGACAGTGCAGCACTCCCTCAGTACTGTCCCTCCGACAGTGCGGCGCTCCTTCAGTACTGTCCCTCCGACAGTGTGGCACTCCCTCAGTACTGTCCCTCCGACAGTGCGGCGCTCCCTCAGTACTGTCCCTCCCACAGTGCGGCGCTCCCTCAGTACTGTCCCTCCAACAGTGCGGCACTCCTCAGCACTGCCTCTCCGACAGTGCGGCACTCCCTCAGTACTGTCCCTCCAACAGTGCGGCACTCCCTCAGTACTGCACCGGGCATGTCAGCCTAGATTTTTGTGCTCAAGTCTCTGGAGTGCGACTTGAACCCACAACCTTCTGACTCCGAGGTGAGAGAGCTCAGCAGCAGTAAATATCCAACAAGACATGGAAGGTGAAAGCGAAGGTTACCTCCTTAATCCATGGTCCTCAATTGGAAAGGATTACCTGTGAGCTTCGGGTGGAGAAGTGGAGCATCAGCCAAGAGTGCCCAAGGTAAAAATAGAACAGTAATTTTAAACCGATTTCGAATGACATTCGACTCTGCACTCTTGCTATTCTCACCCAGAGCCCTGAGGGTATCTTTGGTTTAAATTTAGCAGCTGAGATTAGCGTTGTTAAGACACTTAGCAAGAGTAGTCCATTATAATATTCTTCACTGAGCCAATCCTGAAACAGTTGCCACATCAGAGAATCATAGTATCATAGAAATTTACAGCACGGAAGGAGGCCATTTCGGCCCATCGTGTCCACGCCGGCTGACCAAGAGCTATCCAGCCTAATCCCAATTTTGGACCCAACTTGCCACCTTGCCCTGGATCCCATGGGCTTTTACTTTTGTGACCAGTCTGCAATGTGGGACCTTATCAAAAGCTTTGCTAAAATCCATATACACTATATCGTACGCACTGCCCTCATTGACCCTCCTGGTTACCTCCTCGAAAAATACAATCAAGTTAGTCAGACATGACTTTTCCTGAACAAATCCATGCTGACTGTCCTAGATTAATCCGTGTCTTTCCAAATGAAGATTTATCCCGTGTATCAGGATTTTTTCCAATAATTTTCCCATCACTGAGGTTAGGCTGACTGGTCTGTAATTTCTCGGTCTATCCCTTTCTCCCTTTTTAAACAAGGGTACAACGTTAGCAGTCCTCCAGTTCCACACCTGTAGCCAGAGAGGATTGGAAAGTGATGGCCAGATCCTCTTTCGCTTCTCTTAACAGTCGGCATTCATTTCAAGCCAATTTGTACGGGAATGACAATACTTTGCTGAGCAAAGATGAGCAAATGATTATTGCTAAAGGATTTGGAGATGTAAATGTGATTCAAATAGGGATGGGGCGTTGAACAATAAGGCCAGATACAATCTGCACCAATGCAAGAACAATGAAGGATGAACTCGTAAGATTAAAAATAAAATGAAAGACCTAACAATTGTCTTTAAAAGTATGAAAGGGTTCGATAGGGTAGACGCAGAGATGTTTCCACTTGTGGGGGAGACCAGAACTAGGGGCCATCAATATAAGATCGTCATTAATAAATCCAATGGGGAATTCAGGAGAAACTTATTTACCCGGAGAGCGGTGAGAATGTGGAACTCACTGCCACAGGGAGGGGTTGAGGCGAATAGTATCGATGCATTTATGGGGAAGCTGGATAAACACATGAGGGAGAAAGGAATAGAAGGTTAGGGTGATTGGGTGAGTTGAAGTTGGGTGTGACGAGGCTCGTATGGAGCATAGACCAGTTGGGCCGAATGGCCTGTTTCTGTGCTGTAGATTTGATGTAATTCCACGTACAGTAATTCCAGGCAGACTGATAAACCAAAATCATAGCCACTGGGGAATTCTCAATTAGGTTTATTCTTCCAACATTCCCACAAGTACACCAGTGCAGCACGCTGTAAGAATAGGTATACCAGGTGGAATAAGCATTTTACCAACGCAAAACATGCACATACTAAACTAATTCTGGAGTGTCTGTCAGAGGTCACACAGAATGAGGTCAGGCCATGGTGTGACTTACTAACAGTTCATGGGAAGGGATGAGAAATGTGATGGGCATCGGGCCAGATAGTCTGGAGATAGGACGGGAATCCAAAAACTGAATAGAATTAGCTGTGAGATGTCCTGAACGGAGATAAGTTAAGGGAAAAGAATTTCAAACTTCCACTCCCCTTTGTGTGAAGAAGTGCTTTCTGACATCACCTCTCAACGGCCTAGCTCTAATTTAAAGATTATTTTCCCCCACCGGAGCAAGGAATTCCTTTCCATCAACCCTAAATAATCCTTTAATCATCTTAAACACCTCAATTATAGCATCCCTTAATCTTCTGTACTCCTTCAAAAGGAATTGAAGCCAAGTCCATGCAACAAGTTTCATGATCAATGGTAAAAAATAACTAACTTAAACAGTAAAATAACAATGAATTGATTCCATTTTTGCCTCAAACTTCACTTGAATACACTTTCATTAACGGGGAGAGTCAATAAATAGATTTGTAAAGCACCACCTAGGTCACATCACTAATGGGAATTTCCAAACCTTTCACTGGCCCAAGGCTATGTACAGTGGATCATATTTTCAAGTCTGGAATTAATTAACTCACTGTTTCATCATCCTAGACCGCACTGAATGCTTCAGTCAGTATCTCAGCACTGACAGAAGCACCAATGTGTATTTCCTTCTATTTTATCAGGCATGTTGTTGTCGTGTTTGATCCGACTCCATACCCGCTCCATCACCCCCACCTCAGTAACATCGCCCATCTCCGCCCCCACCTCAGCCTCATAAGAACTTAATAATTGGAAGCAGGAGTCGACCATTCGGCTCCTCGAGCCTGCTCCGCCATTCAATAAGATCATGGCTGATCTTCGACCTCAACTCCACTTTCCTGCACTATCCCCATATCCCTTGATTCCCTTAATATCCAAAAATCTATCGATCTCTGTCTTGAATATATTCAACGACTGAGCCTCCAAAGCCCTCTGGGGCAGAGAATTCCAAAAATTCACCGCCCTCTGAGTGAAGAAGTTTCTCCTCATCTCAGTCCTAAATGGCCGACCCCTTATTCTGAGACTGGTGTGGGCTTATCGGCTGATGAAACCCTCATCCGTGCCTTTGTTACTTCTCAACTTGATTATTCCAACGCTCTCCTGGCCGACCTCCCATGTTCTACCCTCCATAAACTTGAGGTCATCCAAAACTCTGCTGCCCGTGTCCTAACTCGCACCAAGTCCCGCTCACCCATCTCGCTGACCTACATTGGCTCCCAGTTAAGCAGCGCCTCGATTTTAAAATTCTAATCCTTGTCTTTCCAAATCTCTCCATGGCCATCTCCCCTCCCTATCTTAGCAACCTCCTCCGGCCCTATAATCCCCGAGATCTCTGCGTTCCTCCAATTCTGGCCTCTTGAGCATGCCCCCCACCCGATTTCCATCACTCCATCATTGGCGGCTGTGCCTTCAGCTGCCTGGGCCCCAAGCTCTGGAATCCCCTCCCTAAACCCCTCTGCTTCTCTCTCCTCCTTTAAGACGGTCCTTAAAATCTACCAAGTTATTGGTCAGCATTATGCAAATATTAGTTGTTGCTGTCTGTGTCATACAAAAGTTTAAAGAATTCCCCCAGAGTCTGATGCAATCTGGTCGAGCTTGGTGCATTTCACTTCCTCCATGTTGATGTCGAATGATGACACCGAGGGGCAGCATGTCGATGTGAAACTGAAGAGTGTCAAATTAAAAATTCTCATCCTGGTGTTCGAATCCCTCCACGGCCTCCTCGGCCCTCCTGATCGCTGTAACCTCAACCAGCCCAAAGCACTCTGAGATCTCTGCGCTCCTGCAATTCTGTCTTCTTGATTATAATCGCTCCACCATTGGTGGCCGTGCCTTCAGCTGCCTGGGCCCCAAGTTCGGTAATTCCCTCCCTAAACCTCTCCTCCTTTAAGTCACCCCTTAAAACGTACCTGTTTGACTAAGCATTTGATCACCTGTCCTAATATCTCCTAATGTGGCTTGAAATCAAATTTTGTTTTAGGGATGTTCTAAAAATGTGATATAAATCCATTAATGCCATTATAATCGCTCAACAATTGGCGGCCGTGCCTTCTGTTGCCTGAGCTGTAAGCTCTAAGCTCTGGAACTCCCTCCTGTTATGTCTTCAATACTCTTATGAATGACTCCACGAGGTCTAGTATTGTACTTGAGCTGTTGTGACCTTAGTCCCATTTATTGTAACTCCAGAGTGAGGCATGGTGGGCAGCCTTTTATATTGGGCCCTGCACACGTATGCAGGCGACCCTCAGGTCTCCCACCGCAGTGCCCTCTGGTGGCACACCTTATGTGACTATACAGTTAGTATACATGATCTACATGCATGACATCACTTCCCCCCAAGTCTTTAATGCAAATTGACTCGTACATTGACGGTGACCTGGGCTTTGCTCTTCCTGGTTGAACATTGGAGGGTTGCTTCTAGCTTGGGTGGGTTGGTAGTGAGATTTATTGCCAGTGGAGGCCCCATTGGTTTCTGGTTGTGAGTCCATGACTACTCCATTCTACCCCCCACACAGAGATCATGCTAATGGCCCATTACATGCAAGTTGCATTCAAGTTCATCACATGGGTTTTACATTTACATCTTGGTACATTTGTTGGGTGGATTATAGTTGCGTTTCTTTACAGATATATCAGTACGTACACAAGGACAGTCTCGTTCCAGCACGGCCGGATGAGATCTGGGTCGTCTGGTGGGGGCACAGCGCCCCATGTTAGTGGGTCTTTGGGCAAGGTGAGCTCATTTTGCTCGAGTTGCCAGAGCTTGGGGCTCTTGCCGTTACTCCTAGTGTCGGGCAGGCCCAAAGACAGCTGATATGTCTGTGACCTTCCTGTCCTTTGCACAGTGTCACTGCTGCTCCCCGGGAAGCGGTCTGAGCGAGTGAGCGTTTCGTCTAAGCGACAATGGGGCTGCCTCGTCTTGTCTAGCAGTTCGCAGGGGACTGCTGACTCACTTTCTTTGAGGGCACCGTTGTGAGCACTCTCTAGTTTGGGATCCTGGCTGGTCCAGGTCCCGTTCGGAGGAGCCGTTGCAGGTGACCCTTCGTTCTTGGGCATTGCCGTGGTGGCGAGTGGGCTTGTGGGCTGCGCCTTTTCCACCCGGTGGTGGGCGACGGTAGCTAACTGCGAGCATAGGCGGAGTTTACTGTTTCTGGCCCGTGGCAGTTTATGCCATCGGGTGCCTGCAATGTTAAACCGATCTGAGGCAGGGTATCACGACCGGTGCCTCTGCTCTCCGGGCAACGTTTACTCTGCGGCTTGTCTACTTCTGTCAGCTGTGGGGTCACGTCATGATACATCGTTCTGGTCCCGGGGACGCAGGCTACAGCATTGGGTAGCCCGCTGGACCTGTATACGACCGTTAGGTGTTCGTCCGCTACATTGGCTGATTGCAATTTGCTCAACAACATTTTGCTCGTTACAGCTGGACTTTTACATTGGTTACCAATTTCAAGCAGTTCATTCAAAAATGGCGAGTTGCTGGCCTCCTTTAAAATGGCCTTACTACTTTTACCCCAATCGTCTTCCTTGCGTGGAACCACGTGTCGTTGCTCCATTAGCGCTGCACCTCGTGGTTTGGACACCATCTTTTCCCTGTCCATGATGTCAACTGCCGCGATCTTCTTTCCCAGGGATTCTGAAACTGAAGCTGGGAAGGCGTGTTCAGGTCATCTCGCTGGATCATCGTCACGCAGTCGTGATGAGCGGTCTGTGCCTCGGGGGCTGTGCGGATCTGCTCTCCTGTGCCTGGTTCAACCGAAGGTGGGGGCTTGCTCTGCCTCTGAGCACGGGGGACGTCGATCGCTGGAGGGATGAAGTCTTCCCAGTCCCAATGAATCTTCCCCATCCATCTTCTTCCAAGTAGTGTTGGTCCATCACTTGAAACAGTCCACAATGGTAAATTGTGCACCGCGCCATTATGGAATACACTTACATCCGCACTACCAACAACTGATATCAGTTCCTTGGTGTAGGTCCACAGCTTTGCCTGAATTGGGACCAGCTTGGTCGTTCCATAGTCTCTCAAAGGCTTCCTGGCTCATTACTGACTGACTTGCCCTCGTGTCCACTTCCACGTAGACTGGAACGCCATTTATCTCGACTTCCATTATCACTGGAGGACAATCTGTGGTGCAGGTATATACTCCATACACTTCGTCCTGGGACTGAGCTGCCTCTCTAGCCATCTCCTCGTAATCCGCGCTGGATTCACAGCCATCTGCTGACTCCTCTTCCACGTGGTGAGTCACAGCTCTTTTGCACATTCACTGGAGGTGGCCCTTTGTGCTGCAGCCTTTCTCGCAATTCTCCGATATCTGTAGGCCTGTTTCCAGCTCGGCGCGGCACAGCAGGAGATGCTGGGGGCGGCGCTATGGCCCTGCGCAAAAACAGTGCCGGCAGCTGCGCACATGCAGTGGAGGCTGCGCGCATGCGCAGTAGCTCCTGGCCCTCCCAGCGCGTCCTGTCTACGGGCGATGACCCTATCCCTGGCCGAAGGGACGTTGCCCCTATCCCGGGACAAGTGGCCTGACAGTACTTACCTCTTCCACGGCAGCCCGCCGGCATCTCGCTGGGGGCGGGACCCGCCCGAAGTCCTCGCCGTCAGTGGCGGGGCCCGCCCAACCTGCATCTCCTGGAGGGGCACATCCCAGCACACTTTTGGAGGGCTCCCGGTGCTGCAGTAGGTGAGTAGGTGTGCCACACGGATCGGTGCTGGGACCACAACTGTTTATAATATACATAGATGACCTGGAAGAGGGGACAGAGTATAGTGTAACAAAATTTGTAGATGACGCAAAGATTAGTGGGAAAGCGGATTGTGTAGAGGACACAGAAAGGCTGCAAAGAGATTTAAATAGGTTAAGCGAATGGGCTAAGGTTTGGCAGATGGAATACAATGTCGGAAAATGTGAGGTCATCCACCTTGGAAAAAAAAACAGTAAAAGGGAATATTATTTGAATGGGCAGAAATTACAACATGCTGCGGTGCAGAGGGACCTGGGGGTCCTTGTGCATGAATCCCAAAAAGTTAGTTTGCAGGTACAGCAGGTAATCAGGAAGGCGAATGGAATGTTGGCCTTCATTGCGAGAGGGATGGAGTACAAAAGCAGGGAGGTCTGGCTGCAACTGTACAGGGTATTGGTGAGGCCGCACTTGGAGTACTGCGTGCAGTTTTGGTCACCTTACTTAAGGAAGGATCTACTAGCCTTGGAGGAGGTACAGAGACGATTCACTGGGCTGATTCCGGAGATGAGGGGGTTACCTTATGATGGTAGATTGAGTAGACTGGGTCTTTACTTGTTGGAGTTCAGAAGGATGAGGGGTGATCTTATAGAAACATTTAAAATAATGAAAGGGATAGACAACATAGAGGCAGAGAGGTTGTTTCCACTGGTCGGGGAGACTAGAACTAGGGGGCACAGCCTCAAAATACGGGGGAGCCAATTTAAAACCGAGTTGAGAAGGAATTTCTTCTCCCAGAGGGTTATGAATCTGTGGAATTATCTGCCCAAGGAAGCAGTTGAGGCTAGCTCATTGAATGTATTCAAGTCACAGATAGATAGATTTTTAAACAATAAGGGAATTAAGGGTTACGGGGAGCGGGTGGGTAAGTGGAGCTGAGTCCACGGCCAGATCAGCCATGATCTTTTTGAATGGCGGAGCAGGCTCGAGGGGCTAGATGGCCTACTCCTGTTCCTAATTCTTATGTTCTTATGTTCTTATGAAATTTAATTTTTTATTTATTGATTGATTATTTATTATTTTTAATTTTTTAATTTTTTTTGGATTGATTTATTGGTTGATTTATTGATCATTTATTATTGATGATGATTCTTTATTTGTAAAAGTGAAGTGTTTAATGTTTGTAAACTTCCCTCCCCACTCCCCCACCCCCCACCATCTCTCGTTCCCTACGCCTGATTTCTAAGTGCAGGCAAGGTTTTTCTGAGCGTAAAAAATCTACACTTACTCCATTCTAAGTTAGTTTGGAGTAAGTTTTCGCTGCCTAAACTTGCAAAACAGGTGTAAGTGGCTGGTAACGTCCCCTTTTGAAAAAAAAAACTTCTAAAACGAAACTATTCTAACTCACTGGAATTGGAGCAAACTAAATGCCGAGAATTGCAATTTCTAAGATACTCCATTCTAAACTAGTTGCTCCAAAAAAATAGGAGCCACTCAGGCCGAAACTTGAGCCATAGTCTGTGAACCGACACTGATGAGCCCTGTGATTACCTCCGCAACGCCAGCATGGTGCTACTCGACTTACGTTTGCACCGCTCAGCGGACTCTGAGTTAAGGAACTCGGGGGCCTGTACGCTCTGCCCTGGGCAGCTTCACATTCAACAGTTCTGCCTGTGAAAGGAACCATTCTATTTACAGTACTTGACAGGTTTGACTCCTGAGAGTGAGTCATCATCTGCTTGGAGCTGCAGCTTGAGGTCATGAACGCCTGGCTGGTGCTGATGGCCTTCTGCAGAGTGACGGTGTTTACGGCAGACAGTAGCCTGTGAAGAAGGGCCTCATGACCAATGCCAATTATGAAGGCGTCCCGCAACGCATCGGCGAGGGATGTACAGAATTCACACGGTCCTGCCAGCCTCCTGAGGTCGGCAACGTACTTCGCAATTTCCTGACCTTCAGGGTGGCGGTGTGTATAAAACCGATGCCTGGCCGTGAGGATGCTCTCCTTCGGTTTGAGTTGGTCCCGAATTAGCACTTTCAGCTCCTCATATGACTTGGTCGTTGTTTTCTCTGGTGCAAGCAAGTCCCTGATGAGGCCGCAGACCGCAGGTCCACAACTGGTCAACAGGATAGCTCTGCACTTATCTGCCAGCGTGGCCGGATCATCGCTTATCAGGTCGTTTGCTACGAAATATTGGTCGAGCCGCTCCACAAGGGCTCCCCAATCTTCACCCTCTGAGAACTTTTCTAATGCACCAACGTTAGTCATTTTTGCTTGAAAGTTCGCAATCTCGTCGCCAGTTGTTATGTCTTTAGTATTCTTATGAATGACTCCACGAGATCTAGTATTGTACTTGAGCTGTTGTGACCTTGGTCCTATTTATTGTAACTCCAGAGTGAGGCACAAGCATGGTGGGCAGTCTTTGATACTGGGCCCTGCACACCTATGCAGGTGACCCTCAGCTCTCCCACCGCAGTGCCCTCTGGTGGCACACCTTATGTGACTATACAGTTCGTATTCATGGTCTACATACATGACACCTCCCTAAGCCTCTTTACCTCCCTTTCCTCCTTTAAGACGTCCTTAAAACCTTTGCCCAAGCTGTTGGATACCTGCCCAAATTTCTCCTCATGCGGCTCAGTGTCAAATTTTGTTTGATAATCGCTCCGGTGAAGCACCTGTGCGTTAGAATTAAGGGTAATTGTTTTTCCGATCGATACTGGCTTATAATGAAAGAGCAGCAAATCACTTCAGCTTGCCTTGCATTTGGTCTTTCCTCAGATCCTTTTGCTTGTGAGTTTGTGGTGCCGACATGGAGCTTTACTTGCTGGAAGGAGAGCAGTAGCTGGAAGGAAGGCATTCAGCCCCTCGAGCCTGTTACACAGGAACAGGAGGAGCTCATTCAGCCCCTCGAGCTTATTACACAGGAACAGGAGGAGGCCATTCAGCCCCTCAAGCCTGTTACACAGGAACAGGAGGAGGCCATTCAGCCCCTCGAATTGTTACACAGGAACAGGAGGAGGCCATTCAGCCCCTCGAGCCTGTTACTCAGGAACAGGAGGAGGCCATTCAGCCCCTTGAACTGTTACACAGGAACAGGAGGAGGCCATTCAGCCCCTCGAGCCTGTTACACAGGAACAGGAGGAGGCTATTCAGCCCCTCGAGCCTGTTACACAGGAACAGGAGGAGGCCATTCAGCCCCTCGAGCCTGTTACACAGGAACAGGAGGAGGCCATTCAGCCCCTCGAGCCTGTTACATAGGAACAGGAGTAGACCATTCAGCCCCTCGAGCCTGTTACACAGGAACAGGAGGAGGCCATTAAGCCTCTCGAGCCTGTTGCACAGGAACAGGAGGAGGCCATTCAGCCCCTCGAGCCTGTTACACAGGAACAGGAGGAGGCCATTCAGCCCCCTGAGCTTGTTACATAGGAACAGGAGGAGGCCATTCAGCCCCTCGAGCCTGTTACACAGGAACAGGAGGCCATTCAGCCCCTCGAGCCTGTTACACAGGAACAGGAGGCCATTCAGCCACCATTCAATGAGATCAGGGCTGAGTTGCGACTGAACTCCAGATACTTATCGGAAATTCTGGTGCTCACACCCCACGATTCCCCTAATATTAAAATTCAATTTTTGATAAATGAAAGGCTATGTTCTATCAATGGCATTACCATCGCTGAATTCTCCACCATCAACATCCAGATACTCAACTGGACCAGCCACATAAATGGCGTAGCCCAGAGAGCAGGTCAGAGGCTGGGTATTCTGTGGCGAGTGACTCACCTCCGAATTACCCAAAGCCTCTCCACCATCGACAAGGCACACATCAGGAGTGTGATGGAATGCTCTCCACATGAGTCCAAGCTCTACTGCAAGTCTGGGACACTTAATCTTGGCTCACACTTCAGTGCAGCGGAAACACAAAGCACAAAAGGCCATTTGGCCCATTGTCTAGATTGGGTCTATACTCTCTGGAGTTTAGAAGAATGAGAGGTGATCTCATTGAAACATTCTGAAGATTCTGAAGGGGATTGACAGGGTAGATGCAGGGAGGATGTTTCCCCCGGGCTGGAGAGTCTAGAACCAGAGGTCACAGTCTCAGGCTAAGGGGTCGACCATTTAGGACAGAGATGAGGAGGAATTTCTTCACTCAAAGGGTGGTGAATCTTTGGAATTCTCTGCCCCAGAGGGCTATGGAGGCGGAGTCTCTGGAATATATTCAGGGCCGAGATCGATAGATTTTTAGATATTAAGGGAATCAAGGGATATGGGGATCGGGCGGGAAAGTGGAGTTAAGGTTGATGATCAGCCAGGATCTCATTGAATAACGGAGTAGCCTTGAGGGGCCGAATGGCCGACTCCTGCTCCTATTTCTTATGTTATCATACCTGAGCTGTTTTTTTGAAAGAGCTATCAATTAGTCCCCCATCTTTCCCCCGTAGCTTTGCAAAATTTCTCCCTTCATGTATTTATCCAATTCCCTTTTGAAAGTTACTGTTGGTTCTGCTCCCACCGGCCTTTCAGACAGTGCACCCCCGATTATATGAACTGGGCGCATTAAACAATTTCCCCTCATCTCCTCCTCTGGTTCTTTTCCCAATTACCTTAAATCCGTGTCCTCTGGTTACCGACCCTCCTGCCACTGGAAACAGTTTCTCCCTAGCTACTCGGCCAAATCCCCTCCTAATTGTGAACACCTCGGTCAAATCTCTCCTTGACCTTCTCTGCTCGAAGGAGAACAAGCCCAGCTTCTCCAGTGTCTCATCCTTGGCACCATTGTATTAAATCTCCTCCACACCCTCTCCGTGACCTTGACATCCTTTCGAAAGTGCTGTGCCCAGAATTGGACACAATACTCCAATTGAGACCTAACCAGCGATTTATAAAGGTTTAGCATAACTTCCTTGCTTTTGTACTTAATGCCTCTATTTATAGAACCAAGGATTCTGTATGCTTTTTTTAACAGGCCAATCAGTACTGAAAGAATGCCGCATTGTTGGAGGCGTTTGCCGATTCAGACAGATATGAATGTCCGGGCCAAAATTTCTCCCTTGCTAAAACCCACCTCACTTATGGGATCTTGCTGTGTGCAAATTGCGACAATTGCGTTCATAGGCTGCAATTCATCGGCTGCATGGTGTCCGCACCGTGCCAGACAAAATAAGGCAAAGTTCCGTGCTCCTCAAACGTTGGAGGAGCACGGAAGAATATCAGCAGAGGGACCGGGAGCTCAGCAGTAAGTTATTGCCCTGGAATTATTGTCGGGGGAAAAAAAAACTGGCCATGGAGTGAGTGTGATTGGAGCCATGCACCCCCACCGAGTACAAGGTTCCAGCTCGTGGTAGGAAAGTAGGTTGCAATGAGTTGTCCAGTTTGGAAAATCAGGAGTGGGTTGGTCATTGTTGCTGATTCACTGTGAGTTGCATCAAACACCCACCAGTGGTGTGGTAGTGTAGTGGTTACATAGTAATCCAGAGAACATCCGTTCCGATTACACCCTGGTAGTTTTGAGAATTTGAACTCTGTTTAAAGAAAATCTGGTGTCAGTAAAAGTGACCACGAAGCAGTCGGTTTGTCCGTAAAAACCCAACTGGTCCATTAATGTCCTTTCGGGAAGAAAACCTGCCGTCCTTACCCGGTCTGGGCCGACAGATGACTCCAGTCCCAACACGACATGGTTAACTCTTAACTGCCCTCTGAAGTGAACTAGCCAGCTACTCCTTGTGCATGAAACACAAAAAATTAGTATACAGGTACAGCAAGTAATCAGGATGGCAAAGGGAATGTTGGCCTTTATTGCAAGGGGATAGAGTATAAGAGCAGAGCGGTCCTGCTACAACTGTACAGGGTATTGGTGAGGCCACACCTTGAGTACTGCGTACAGTTTTGGTCTCCGTATTTAAGGAGGGATATACTTGCATTGGAGGCAGTTCAGAGAAGGTTCACTAGGTTGATTCCAGAGATGAAGGGGTTGTCTTATGAAGGAAGGTTAAGCAGGTTGGGCCGATACTCTTTGGAGTTTAGAAGAATGAGAGGTGATCTTATTGAAACATATGAGATTCTGAGGGGGCTTGACAGGGTAGATGCAGAGAGGATGTTTCCCCTCGTGGGGGAATCTACAACTAGGGGGCATAGTTTCAGAATAAGGGGTCACCCATTCAAAATGGAGATGAGGAATTTCTTCTCTCTGAGGGTCATGAAACTTTGGAATTCTCTGCCCCAGAGAGCTGTGGAAGCTGGGTCATTTAATATATTTAAGGTGGAGATAGACAGATTTTTGAATGATAAGGGAGTCAAGGGTTATGGGGAGAGGGCAGGGAAGTGGAGTTGAGGCCAGAATCAGATCAGCCATGAACTTATTTAATGGCGGAGCAGGCTCGAGGGGTCAAATGGCCAACTCCTGCTCCTATTTCTTATGTTCTTATCAAACCCACTACCAGTGGTTCAAGAAGGCGGCGGCTCACCACCACCTTCGCGGGGCAACTAGGGATGGGCAATAAATGTTGGCCTTGCCAGCGATGCCCATATTCCATTAGAATTAAAAACACAAAGATGGGAGAGCCATAACATAGAAAATAGGTGCAGGAGTAGGCCATTCGACCCTTTGAGCCTGCACCACCATTCAATATGATCATGGCTGATCATGCAACTTCAGTGCCCCATTCCTACTTTCTCTCCATACCCCTTGATCCCTTTAGCTGTAAGGGCCACATCTAACTCCCTTTTGAATATATCCAATGAACTGGCCTCAACAATTTTCTGTGGTAGAGAATTCCACAGGTTCACAATTCTCTGAGTGAAGAAGTTTCTCCTCATCTCGGTTCTAAATGACTTACCCCTTGTCCTTAGACTGTGACCCCTGGTTCTGGACTTCCTGCATTTAACATGTCATAGAAACAAAGAAAATAGGTGCAGGAGTAGGCCATTCAGCCCTTCGAGCCTGCACCGCCATTCAATGAGTTCATGGCTGAACATGCAACTTCAGTAGCCCATTCCTGCTTTCTCGCCATACCCCTTGATCCCCCTAGTAGTAAGGACTACATCTACTAACTCCTTTTTGAATATATTTAGTGAATTGGCCTCAACAACTTTCTGTGGTCGAGAATTCCACAGGTTCACCACTCTCTGGGTGAAGAAGTTTCTCCTCATCTCGGTCCTAAATGGCTTACTCCTTATCCTTAGACTGTGACCCCTGGTTCTGGACTTCCCCAACATTGGGAACATTCTTCCTGCATCTAACCTGTCCAATCCTGTCAGAATTTTATATATTTCTATGAGATCACCTCTCATTCTTCTAAATTCCAGTGAATATAAGCCTAGTCGATCCAGTCTTTCTTCATATGTCAGTCCTGCCATCCTGGGCATCAGTCTGGTGAACCTTCGTTGCACTCTCACAATAGCAAGAATGTCCTTCCTCAGATTAAGGGACCAAAACTGTACACAATATTCAAAGTGTGGCCTCACCAAGGCTCTGTACAACTGCAGTAAGACCTCTCTGCTCCGATACTCAAATCCTCTCGCTCTGAAGGCCAACATGCCATTTGCCTTCTTCACCACCTGCTGTACCTGCATGCCAACTTTCAATGACTGATGTACCATGACACCCAGGTCTCGTTGCACCTCCCCTTTTCCTAATCTGTCACCAGTCAGATAATATTCTGCCTTCCTGTTTTTGTCACCAAAGTGGATAATCTCACATTTATCTACATTATACTGCATCTCCCACAAACCTAACCTGTCCAAGTCACCCTGCAGCCTCTTAGCATCCTCCTCACAGCTCACACTGCCACCCAGCTTAGTGTCATCTGCAAACTTGGAGATATTACATTCAGTTCCTTCGTCTAAATCATTAATGTATATTGTAAATAGCTGGGGTCCCAGCACTGAACCTTGCGGTACCCCACTAGTCACTGCCTGCCATTCTGAAAAGGACCCGTTTATTCCTACTCTTTGTTTCCTATCTGTCAATCAGTTCTCTATCCACGTCAATACATTACCCCCAATACCATGTGCTATAATTTTGCACATTAATCTCTTGTATGGGACCTTGTCAAAAGCCTTTTGAAAGTCCAAATACACTACATCCACTGGTTCTCCCTTGTCCACTCTACTAGTTACATCCTCAAAAAATTCTAGAAGATTTGTCAAGAATGATTTCCCCTTCATAAATCCATGCTGACTTGGACCGATCTTGTCACTGCTTTCCAAATGCGCTGCTATTACTTCTTTAATAATTGATTCCAACATTTTCCCCACTACTGATATCAGGCAAACCGGTCTATAATTCCCCGTTTTCTCTCTCCTTTTTTAAAAAGTGGGGTTACATTAGCTACCCTCTAATCCATAGGAACTGAACCAGAGTCTTTAGAATGTTGGAAAATGACCACCAATGCATCCACTATTTCTAGGGCCACTTCCTTAAATACTCTGGTATGCAGACTATCTGGCCCTGGGGATTTATTGGCCTTCAATCCCATCAATTTCCCGAACACAATTTCCTCCTTCTCACTAGACCCTTGGTCCCCTATTATTTTCGGGAGGTTATTCGTGTCTTTCTTAGTGAAGACAGAACCAAAATATTTGTTCAATTGGTCTGCCATTTCCTTGTTCCCCATTATGAGTTCACCTGATTCTGACTGCAAGGGACCTACGTTAGTCTTCACTAAACTTTTTCTCTTTACATATCTATAGAAGCTTTTGCAGTCAGTTTTTATGTTCCCTACAAGCTTACTCTCATACTCTATTATCCCCCTCCTAATTAAACCCTTAATCCTCCTCTGCTGGATTCTAAATTTCTCCCAGTCCTCAGGTTTGCTGCTTTTTCTGGCCAATTTATATGCCTCTTCCTTGAATTTAACACTATCCCTAATTTCCCTCGTTAGCCACGGTTGAGCCACCTTTCCCTTTTTATTTTTACACCAGACAGGGATGTACAATTCTTGTAGTTCATTCATGTGATCTTTAAATGTCTGCCATTGCCTATCCACGGTCAGCCCTTTAAGTGCACTGTGGACCACTTCCCATATCTTGGGAGCCTCCTATCAACAAGAGCAGGCATCGACAACGAGATCCAACACCGCCTCCTGTGTGCCAGTGCAGCCTTCAGCCACTTGAGGAAAAGAGTATTTGAAGACCAGGCCCTGAAAACTGCCAACAAGCTCATGGTCTACAGGGCTATAGTAATACCTGCCCTCCTATATGGCTCAGAGATATGGACCATGTACAGTTGACACCTCAACAACGATGTCTCCGCAAGATCCTATAAATCCCCTGGGAGGACAGGCGCACCAACATCAGCGTCCTCGTTGAAACACTGACCACACTCGATCAGCTCTGTTGGGCAGGCCACATAATCTGCATGCCAGACACGAGACTCCCAAAGCAAGTGCTCTACTCGGAGCTCCTTCACGGCAAACGAGCCAAAGGTGGGCAGCGGAAATGCTACAAGATCACCCTCGAAGCCTCTCTAATAAAGTGCGACATCCCCACTGACACCTGGGAGTCCCTGGCCCAAGACTGCCCTAAGTGGAGGAAGTGCATCCAAGAGGGCGCTGAGCACCTCGAGTCTCAATGCCGAGAGCATGGAGAAATCAAGCGCAGGCAGCGGAAGGAGCGTGCGGTAAACCTGTCCCACCCACCCCTCCCCTCAAGGACTATCTGTCCCACCTGTGACAGAGTCTGTGGCTGAGCCACCAAAAAACTCACTTCAGGGGTGGAAGCAAGTCTTCCTCAATCCCGAGGGACTGCCTATGATGATGATGATGATTTAGGTATCATTCGCCAGTCTATCCTAGCCAATTCACATCTTATACCATTGAAGTTACCTCTCTTTAAGTTCAGGACCCTAGTCTCTGAATTAACTGTGTCACTCTCCATCTTAATGAAGAATTCTACCATATATGGTCACTCTTCCCCAAGGTCACATGACCAGATTGCTAATTAATCCTCTCTCATTACACATCACCCAGTTGAGGATGGCCTGCTCTGTAGTTGGTTCCTTGACATATTGGTCCAGAAAACCATTTCTTATACATCCAGGAAATCCTCCTCCACAGTACTGCTACCAGTTTGGTTAGCCCAATCTAAGGGCCCAAGTTTCCACACGATAAAAAACGGGCGCCCCTCCAAGCTGGGCGCCTGTTTTTCGTGCCTAAAACGGCGCCGGAAAAAAACCGCGTGATTCTGGAGCGCCCTGCAGCTCCTTGTCTGTTTGGCGCGGCGCCCAGGGGGGCGGAGCCTACACTCGTGCCGATTTTGTAAGTGGGAGGGGGCGGGTACCATTTAAATGAGTTTTTTTCCTGCCAGCAACACTGCACGTACGCGTTGGAGCGTTCGCGCACGCGCAGTGTGAAGGAAACATTGGCACTCGGCCATTTTTGTAGTTCTTTGTAGCTGTTTAATTGTTGAACATTTTTTAATAAAAGCACATTGCCATCAGCACATCAGCACGGAGAAGGCTGCAGGAAGCCTCAGAAAGTTGAGGCAGCCGTTTCCCTCCCCCTCCCCCCACCCCCGCGGGAACAAACGGCTATCTCCTCCCCCCACCCCCGCAGGAATGAATGGCTTTCTCCTCCCCCCCCCCGCGGGAACGAACGGCTATCTCCTCCCCCACCCCCTGTGGGAACGAACGCCTGCAGAATTCTCCCTGGCTGAAGCACTTTCACACAGGTAGGAAGATGGTTTATTTAATCTTTTCTTTGCTTATAAATGTTTATTCAGGTTGGATTTATTTGTATAATATTTGTAGAAGTATAAATAAGGATTTATTATAGAGTTTAATGACTTCCCTTCCCTTCCCGCCCCCCCCCCACCTCGTTCTGGACGCCTAATTTGTAACCTGCGCCTGATTTTTTAATGTGTAGACAAGGTTTTTTCAGTTCTACAAAAATCTTCACTTGCTCCATTCTAAGTTAGTTTGGAGTACGTTTTCACTGTGGAAACTTTGAAATCAGGCGTCAGTGGCCGGACACGCCCCCTTTTGAAGAAAAAATTCTGTTCCAAAGTGGAACTGTTCTACCTGACTAGGACTGCAGAAAAAAAAATGTGGACAATTGCGACTTCTAAGATAGTCCGCTCTCCACCAGTTGCTCCTAAAAATCAGGCGCAAATCATGTGGAAACTTGGGCCCAATATGTAGATTAAAGTCACCCATGATAACTGCTGTACCTTTATTGCACGCATCCCTAATTTCCTGTTTGATGCCATCCCCAACCTCACTACTACTGTTTGGTGGCCTGCACATATCTCCCACTAGTGTTTTCTGCCCTTTGGTGTTTCGCAGCTCTACCCATATAGATTCCACATCACCCAAGCTAATATCCTTCCTTACTATTGCGTTAATCTCCTCTTCGACCAGTAACACTACCCCACCTCCTTTTCCTTCCTGTCTAGCCTTCCTGAATATTGAATACCCCTGGATGTTGAGTTCCAGCCTTGGTCACCCTGGAACCATGTCTCCATAATCCCAATTACATCATATCCGTTAACAGCTATCTGCGCAGTTAATTCACCCACCTTATTACGAATGCTCCTCACATTGAGACTCAGAGCCTTCAGGCTTGTTTTTTTAAACACGCTTTGTCCTTTTAGAATTATGTTGTAGTGTGGCCCTTTTTGATTTTTGCTATTGATTTCTCTGCACTCCAGTCTTATTTTTCTCCTTCCTACCAATTGCTTCTGCCCCCTTTTTACTTCCCTCTGCCTCCCTGCGTAGATTCCCATCCCCCTGCCATATTAGTTTAAACCCTCCCCAGCAAGCTGCAGTTTGTTCACTAGTTGCAAAAGGATATACCAGGTTTGTGGCAGAATGGCATCAGACAGGGGAAGGACATCAAGATGTGCAGCATGGGTTTAATTGGTGCAACAGCAACTTGTATTTGTAAATACACTGAGCTGCATAAGTAGAAATTAGCGCAGGCAACCAAAAGCTAGGTCAAAGAGGCAGTTTTTAAGGAGGGTCTTAAAAGGAGGAGAGAGGTAGAGAGGTGGAGAGGTTTAGGGAGGGAGTTCCAGAGCTTGGGGCCCAGGCAGCCGAAGGCACAGCCACCAATGGTCGTGCGATTATAATCAGGGATGCTCAAGAGGGCAGAATTTCAGAATTTGAGGAGCACAGATATCTCGGGGGGGGGGGGGAGGGGTTGTGGTGCTGGAGGAGATGACAGAGATAGGGAGGGGCGAGGTTATGGAGGGATTTGTAAACAAGGATGAGAATTGTGAAATCGAGGCGTTGCTTAACCGGGAGCCAATGTAGGTCAGCGAGCACAGGGGTGATGGGTGAGCGGGACTGGG
This sequence comes from Pristiophorus japonicus, assembly GCF_044704955.1. Classification (NCBI taxonomy): domain Eukaryota; kingdom Metazoa; phylum Chordata; class Chondrichthyes; family Pristiophoridae; genus Pristiophorus; species Pristiophorus japonicus. The sequence goes on from NC_091998.1 coordinate 55,338,717, forward strand.
TGCAAGTTCGGACATTTAGGACAGGCAATGTCTAACATTTGATAAGAAAGATCAGCCAGAATCAGCAACAAAGCCTGAATTGGAAATCAAATACAAGATATATTTTCTCTACTGTATAAAATTAAACGGAGAGCAATGTAATCTATCCACTAACTTCATCATAAATGTATATTTGCCCTTCACAAACGTACTCACAGTGAATTATTTTCAAAATGGGTTTAAATGAATAGAATTGACATTTTCATTAATCTGCCGTGGGGTTTGATCTGATTTATTCACGTTATTGAGCATCAGATAACCTTATAACGCCTCATTTTAATCAGATATAAATAATTCAGAGTATTAGTCAAATAAATCTAGTCAAACCAGAAAGTTTTTTTTTTAAACTTATCTTTTAAGAGGAGAAAATCACCACATTTTAACTATTTTTAGTAATTGGGTGAAAATAGTTCAGTATAATATGGGAATTATCATTTATGACAACTTCTAACAGACGATTGAATCACTTTCAGCCCGACAAACCGCCGAGATCTCCACGATCCTCCAATTCTGCCCTCTTGTACATCCCATGATTTCCATCACTCCACCATTGGTGGCTGTGCCTTCAGCTGCCTGGGCCCCAAGCTCTGGAACTCCCTGCCCAAATCTCTCCGCCTCTCTTTTCTCCTTTAAGACGCTCCTTAAAATCTACCTCTTTGACCAAGCTTTTGGTCACCTGTCCTTATATCTCCTTATGTGGCTCAGTGTCAAATTTTGTTTAATAATTGCTTCTGTGAAGCACCTGGGGATGTTTTACTATGTTAAAGGCGCTGTATAAATGGAAGTTGTTGTTGTTGGAGACCTGAATTCCTCCGCTCTCTTCTCCCTCTCGAGCCCTTTCAACAGATGTAAAATGATACCTCTTCCTGAAGCAATTACCTAACTTCCTCTGTGAGCAGGTGACTAGTCATGTGACTAACATTCCCAGACAGGAAGTGGTGTTGGTGTAAGCAGCCAATGAGAGAGAGAGCTTCTTGCCTGGTGATGTAGCTGTCAAATTCCAGGCAGCGGGCGGTTGAGGGGGTCGTTCAGCTCGACTGCCTGCTTCTCTTCCGCGGGTACATCCGAGCCAGGGCGTCCCTGGAGATGGAGCACACGGTGTCCACCGGTACGCTCGCGGCCTTCCGCGTGAGGTGGGCGCCGGAGGGACTGGAGTGCATCACCACCCCGGGAACAGAATTTTAATTTGATTTAAGTTTACGATTAAAAACTTAATTTGTTTCTTTGTCGGTTTTAGTGCCCCCTTTAATTATTTATGGTTTATGGTTTCAACTAAAATAGTTGTAGCTCTAAAAACTTGGGCCCAATAAAACAAAAAGAAAGACTTGTATTGGCACAGTACCTTTCACAACCTCAGGTCGCTCCAGAGTGTCCCTCAGTGTCAGCTGTGGCTCAGTGGGCAGCACACTTGCCTCGGAGTCAGAAGGTTGAGGGTTCAAATCCCACTCCAGGGACTTGAGTACGAAAATCGAGGCTGAAAACTCCCAGTGCAGTGCTGAGGGAGTGCCGCACTGTCGGAGATGTCGTCTTTCAGATGAGATGTTAAACCGAGGCCCCATCTGCCCCCTCAGGAGGTAATGGATCCCACGGCACTATTTCGAAGAGCAGGGGGGAAGTTATCCCCGGTGTCCTGGGGCCAATATTTATCCCTCACTCAACAAAACAGACTATCTGGTCATAGAAACATAGAAAATAGGTGCAGGAGTAGGCCATTCGGCCCTTCAAGCCTGCACCGCCATTCAATGAGTTCATGGCTGAAAATTCAACTTCAGTACCCCCTTCCTGCTTTCTCGCCATACCCCTTGATCCCCCTCATCTAACTCCTTTTTGAATATATTTAGTGAATTGGCCTCAACAACTTTCTGTGGTAGAGAATTCCACAGGTTCACCACTCTCTGGGTGAAGTTGTTTCTCCTCATCTCGGTCCTAAATGGCTTACCACTTATCCTTAGACTGTGTCCCCTGGTTCTGGACTTCCCCAACATTGGGAACATTCTTCCTGCATCTAACCTGTCTAACCCCGTCAGAATTATAAACGTTTCTATGAGGTCCCCTCTCATTCTTCTGAACTCCAGTGAATACAAGCCCAGTTGATCCAGTCTTTCTTGATATGTCAGTCCCGCCATCTCGGGAATCAGTCTGGTGAACCTTCGCTGCACTCCCTCAATAGCAAGAATGTCCTTCCTCAGGTTAGGAGACCAAAACTGTACACAATACTCCAGGTGTGGCCTCACCAAGGCCCTGTACAACTGTAGCAACACCTCCCTGCCCCTGTACTCAAATCCCCTCGCTATGAAGACCAACATGCCATTTGCTTTCTTAACCTGCATGCCAACCTTCAATGACTGATGTACCATGACACCCAGGTCTCGTTGCACCTCCCCTTTTCCTAATCTTCACCATTCAGATAATAGTCTGTCTCTCTGTTTTTACCACCAAAGTGGATAACCTCACATTTATCCACATTATACTTCATCTGCCATGCATTTGCCCACTCACCTAACCTATCCCAGTCGCTCTGCAGCCTCATAGCATCCCTCTCGCAGCTCACACTGCCACCCAACTTAGTGTCATCCGCAAATTTGGAGATACTACATTTAATCCCCTCGTCTAAATCATTAATGTACAGTGTAAACAGCTGGGGCCCCAGCACAGAACCTTGCGGTACCCCACTAGTCACTGCCTGCCATTCTGAAAAGTCCCCATTTACTCCTACTCTTTGCTTCCTGTCTGACAACCAGTTCTCAATCCAAGTCAGCACACTACCCCCAATCCCATGTGCTTTAACTTTGCACATTAATCTCTTGTGTGGGACCTTGTCGAAAGCCTTCTGAAAGTCCAAATATACCACATCGACTGGTTCTCCCTTGTCCACTCTACTGGAAACATCCTCAAAAAATTCCAGAAAATTTGTCAAGCATGATTTCCCTTTCACAAATCCATGTTGACTTGGACCTATCATGTCACCTCTTTCCAAATGCACTGCTATGACATCCTTAATAATTTTACCCACTACCGATGTCAGGCTGACCGGTCTATAATTCCCTGTTTTCTCTCTCCCTCCTTTTTTAAAAAGTGGGGTTACATTGGCTACCCTCCACTCCATAGGAACTGATCCAGAGTCAATGGAATGTTGGAAAATGACTGTCAATGCATCCGCTATTTCCAAGGCCACCTCCTTAAGTACTCTGGGATGCAGTCCATCAGGCCCTGGGGATTTATCGGCCTTCAATCCCCTCAATTTCCCCAACACAATTTCCCGACTAATAAGGATTTCCCTCAGTTCCTCCTCCTTGCTAGACCCTCTGACCCCTTTTATATCCGTCATGATCACATTGCTGTTTGTGGGAGCTTGCTGTGCGCCAATTGACTGCCGCGTTTCCCACATTACAACAGTGACTACACTCCAAAAGTACTTCATTGGCTGTAAAGCGCTTTGAGACGTCCGGTGGTCATGAAAGGCGCGACATAAATGCAACTCTTACTTTTCAATGAAGTACTTTTTGAAGTGTAGGCACTGTTGTAATGTGGGAACCGCAGCAGCCAATTTGTGCACAGCAAGCTCCCATAAACAGCAATGTGATAATGACCAGATAATCTGTTTCAGTGATGGAGGTAGTGATTGCTCTTTCAACGAGCCAGCACAGGCACGATGGGCCGAATGGCCTCTTTCTGTGCTGTATGGTAAATGTGTGTCCAATTCCCTTTTGAATATCTGCATTTCCTGACTCGACACCACGTGACAGAGACATTCATATATTAAAAAAAAAGGTTTATTTTCATGTGTAAGAAGTTTAAATAGTTTCACATATAATTTGAGTACTTTTCTGGTCCTTAAATAATCAAACAATCCCACGGCTATTTTTCGCTTACATTCTGTAATTTCTGAAGAGGAAATAGCCTTCTTCACGTGTTAACTCCAACATCTCTATAAATTAAGCGACAAGTTAAACAAAAACAAAAAAAAAACAAAATGGAAGTCCCACATAGTACAAAATATTTTCGGTTGTCCCCTCGGCAGACGTGGTGCTTCTACCTGGAGGTGAGGTTGCCGCGGGCGTGGCAGGAATGTAGAGGTCGGGTGCCCGTTACCGTGCTGTGGCAGTGCAGAGATGGGTGGAGGTCAGAAGTGGCCAGCACTTGGCACATCGCACCACCTCTCACACCCCTGTCCGCAACAGAAAGGCAAAGAGAAGAGATGTTAGAACAGACATTGCCATTGGGAACACAACCTTAAAGTTCAAGCTCGTTACGTTAAAAAGACTTGCATTTCTCCACGACCCTTCATGACCTCAAGACAACCTAGAGCGCTTTACAGCCAATGAAATACTTTTGGAATGTAGTCACAGTTGTAATGTGGGAAACGCGGCAACAGCAGTTTGAGAATGACCAGGTAATCTGTTTCAGTGATGTTGGTTGAGGGATATACATTACCCAGGTCACTGGGGATAACTCCCCTGCTCTTCTAAATAGAACCATGGGATCTTTCATAACCACCTCAGAGATCTGTCTTTTTTTAAGTGATGTAGGTTGAGAGTTAAATAATGGCCAAGACACCGGGGATAACTCCACTGATTACTACAAAATAGTGCCGTGGGATCTTTACGTCCACCTGAGCGCGCAGACGGGGCCTCTATTTAAGGTCCCATCCGAAAGACGGCATCTCTGACAGTGCAGCGCTCCCTCAGTACTGCCCCTCTGACAGTGCGGCACTCCCTCAGTACTGCCCCTCCCACAGTGCAACGCTCCCTCAGTACTGCCCCTCCCACAGTGCAACGCTCCCTCAGTACTGCCCCTCCCACAGTGCAACGCTCCCTCAGTACTGCCCCTCCCACAGTGCAACGCTCCCTCACTACTGCCCCTCCCACAGCGCAACGCTCCCTCAGTACTGCCCCTCCCACAGCGCAACGCTCCCTCAGTACTGCCCCTCCCACAGTGCAACGCTCCCTCAGTACTGCCCTTCCCACAGTGCAACGCTCCCTCAGTACTGCCCCTCCCACAGTGCAACGCTCCCTCAGTACTGCCCCTCCGACAGTGCAACGCTCCCTCAGTACTGCCCCTCCCACAGTGCAACGCTCCCTCAGTACTGCCCCTCCCACAGCGCAACGCTCCCTCAGTACTGCCCCTCCCACAGTGCAACGCTCCCTCAGTACTGCCCCTCCGACAGTGCAACGCTCCCTCAGTACTGCCCCTCCGACAGTGCAACGCTCCCTCAGTACTGCCCCTCCCACAGTGCAACGCTCCCTCAGTACTGCCCCTCCCACAGTGCAACGCTCCCTCAGTACTGACACTTAATTGTCGGCCTGGATTTTGTGCTCGAGCCCCTGGACTGGGACTTGATCCCACAACGCTGTGGCTCAGAGGCGAGAGAGCTGCGCACTGAATGCCGGCAATCGGCAAGTGTGTTAACTGAGTGAGTGAGCGCGGTCGTTTGGGGCTGGTTTCCCTTACCTGTGTCTCCGTGGCTGCCAGGGGGTCCGCTCTTCAGCAGGCTGGCTTCAGGTCGGGTGAGCATCCGTCGGCATAGCTCGCACTTGCTCCGCTTCCGACAGCAGCTGCCAGGGAGAGAAAACCAGAGAGACCGGTTAGTCACACCCGGAGTAACGTGGATATCAAGTGGCTTGTGTAACATTGGGACATAGGAGGACCGGGGGGTCTTTGTGCATGAAACACAAAAAGTTAGTATGCAGGCAGAGCAAGTATTGAGGAAGGCAAATGGAATGTTAGCATTTATTGCAAGGGGGACAGAGTATAAAAGCAGAGAAGTCCTGCTACAACTGTACAGGGTATTGGTGAGGCCACACCTGGAGTACTGCGCACAGTTTTGGTCTCCGTATTTACAGAAGGATATACTTGCACTGGAGGCAGTTCATAGAAGTTTCACTAGGTTGATTCTGGAGATGAAGTGGTTGACTTATGAAGAAAGGTTGAGCCGATACTCCTAGGAGTTTAGAAGAATGAGAGGTAATCTTATTGAAACGTATACGATACTGAGGAGGCTCGGCAGGGTAGATGCAGAGAGGGTGTTTCCCCTCGTGGGGGAATCTAGAACTAGAGGGCATAGTTTCAGAATAACGGGTCGCCTATTTAGAACTGAGATGAGGAATTTCTTCTCTCAGAGGGTCATGAATATTTGGAATTCTCTACCCCAGAGAGCTGTGGAGGCTGGGTCATTGAATATATTTAAGGTGGAGATCGACAGATTTTTGAACGATAAAGGGAGTGAAGGGTTATGGGGAGCAGGGAAGGGAAGTGGAGCTGAGCCCAAGATCAGATCAATCTTGATTTTATTAAATTTCTCTACACACAGCTCCGACATGACAAGCGAGCCCCAGGTGGGCAGAGGAAACGTTTCAAAGCCTCCTTGAAAACGTGCAACAGCCCCACCGACACCTGGGAATCCCTGGCCCAAGACTGCCCAAACTGGAGGAGAAGTATCCGGGAAGGTGCTGAACACCTCGAGCCTCTTCGCTGAGAGCAAGCTGAAGCCAGGCGTCGACAGCGGAACGAGCGCCCAGCAAACCAGGCACCCCACCCACCCGTCCCTCCAACCACCGTCTGCCCCACCTGTGACAGAGACTGTAGGTCCCACATTGGACCCCTCATCCTCGACTCCGAGGGACTGCCGAAGAGAGAAGAGAGGGCGATACTGTTGGAGCAGGCTCGAGGGACCAGATAGCCTACTCCTGTTCCTATTTCTCACGTTCTTATGTTAAGGGGTGATTTGATTGAGGGTTTTTTAGGATTTTGTAAGGTATTGATAAGGTAGGGAGAGAAAAACTTTTTCCGCTGGTTGGTGTAATGTATGCCCAGGAGTATGCTCACAGGTTGGTAGAGCTGTTGCACTGGGAATGGTGATGTTCACAAAACTGAATAAAACCCCAGCCAGTTGGGTTCGGGGGATCAACGATGGGGCAGGTGGTTGTGAGCCTAGCGGATGAAATGGTAACGTGTAGTGAGATTGTTAAACCCATGCTACTAAACCAACCAGTTCTTAATAGCAATGTGTTGCTATGAATTCTTAAGCAAAGAACCCAGCGGGGGGAGACTCGGACAAGGGGACATAACATTAAAATCAGAGCCAGGCCATTCAGGAGAGAGGTTGGGAAACAACTGTTCACGCAAAGATGGGTAGACGTCTGGAACTCTCTCCCATAAAAAGCAGTAGATGTGAGCTCAATGAATAATGTCCAGTCTGAGAGTGGTAGATTTTTGCTCGGCAAGGGTATGGAGCCAAGGCGGGTAGATGGAGCTGAGATACAGATCAGCCGTTATCTGATTGAATGGCGAAATTGGCTCGAGGGGCTGAATGGCCTCCTGTTCCTATGTAACAGGCTCGAGGGGCTGAATGGGCCTCCTCCTGTTCCTGTGCAACAGGATCGAGTGGCTGAGTGGGATCCTCCTGTTCCTGTGTAACAGGCTCGAGGGGCTGAATGGCCTCCTCCTGTTCCTGTGTAACAGGCTCGAGGGGCTGAATGGCCTCCCATTCCTGTGTAACAGGCTCGAGGGGCTGAATGGCCTCCTCCTGTTCCTGTGAACTGTTTCGGCGTGCAGGTTTGACTTTCTGCTTTTCCAACTCCAAACTGGCTGTCCCTAGAGTTGCTCCTGTCTTCGTTGGCAACATTGAACTCAAATCCACACTAATTAATACCGGGGATAGGGGACTTCGGTTATGTGGTGGGACTGGAGACGCTGCGATTGTTCTCCTTGGAGCAGACAAGGTTAACGAGAGATTTAATAGTGCTGTTCAAAATGATACGGGGTTTTGATAGAGACGGTCGGTCTGGACATAGGTTTCCACTGGGAGGAGAGTTGGTAACCAGAGGAGTCAGATTGAAGGCAAATGACAAAAGAACCAGAGGGAGAGTAGAGGAAACATTCTTTTTTCCACAGCGAGATGTTGTGATCTGGCTGAAAGGGCGGTGGAAGCAAATTCAATCGTAACTTTCAAAAAGGATTTAGATAAATAAAAGAAAAAGAGAAAAAGAAGTGCATTTATATAGCACCTTTCACGACCACCGGATGTCACAAAGCGCTTCACAGCCAAGGAAATACTAGAAAAGGAACAAATTGCGGGGATGTGGGGAAGGACTGATTGTACCGCTGTGTCACAGAGCCGGCACAGGCACGATGGGCCGAATGGCCTCCTTCTGTGCCATAGCACTCTCTGCAGCAGATCTGTTTTGTAAAAGGCACAAGCCTCCATTTCAGAACGAGTCCAAAACCCAGTGGACAGAACCGTTGGTGGACGCGGACGCCCAGGATCACAGCTTGCTTTGGGCTGGGCTGCCTGTGGCCAAACGCTCCACTGCTTTAATGTCAATCTTATCCTCTTTAATTGGACTTGAAACGTTGCCTAAAGCATTTAGTGCTGGCGGCCGTGCCTTCAGCTGCCTGGGCCCTAAGCTCTACAATTCCCTCCCTAAACATCTCCGCCTCTCTTCCCTTAAGACGCTCCTTAAAACCAACCACTTTGACTTTTGGTCACCTGCACGAAATTTCTCCTTCTGTGGCTCGGTGTCTTATAATCGTTCCTGTGAAGTGCCTTCGGATGTTTGAACCACGTTAAAGGCGCTGTATAAATGCAAGTTGTTGTTAGCTGGAGAATGAGATGGTCATGGGGTAAACTCTGCAACAGGTTTATGAAGGACCGATTGACCAGCTCGGTACCTGTGGCACAGAGGGCCTATTCTGGGGTGATTCGGAGCTCTGGGGGCCCTTGCAATGAGCGCACCCGGGGGAGGTGCATCTTGGGACGTTATGGGCACCTGATCCGCTCGCTGATCTTTAATAGATTGAAAATGGTCGGCCGGGTGGTCTCAATATGGGAGACCTTCTCCCTGCGAACATCTCTCCACTGCATCGCTGGGCCAAGTTCCTCAGACTGAGAGCGAGAAAGAGAGCGCGCGCGAAAGGGTGAGCACGCGCGATAGGGAGAGCGCGAGAGCGAGAACGAGTGAGAGAAAAAGAGAGAGAGAGAGAAAGGAAAAAAGTAAAAGGAGAGAAAGAGAGGAAGAGAGGACTTGCATTTATAGCACACCTTTCGCGACCTCAGTATGTCCCGTGCTTCACAGCCAAGGCTGACTGCCGCGTTTCCTACATTACAATTGTGACTACACTTGAAAAGTACTTCATTGGCTGAAAAGCGCTTCGAGACACCGAGGTCGTGAAAGGCGCTATATAAATCCAAGTTCCTTCTTTCTTTGAAAGGTTTAGTGAAGCCAGCTTGTGTTCAAATCAGACTATCCAACGCTCTCAGTTTTTGAATAATCATGGTAAAGAATTGAGCACGAACCCATGCCCCCACCCCACCCCCCCACCCACCACCCACCTCCCCACCCACCCACCCCGTTACAAGAGATGGAACTTACTGTAGTAAGACGCAAACTGCAATCAGCAGGACGGAGACGATCACAGACACTACAACTAACGTGGCAATCGCTTGCTGCTTCTGCTTGATGGCCACCACAGCGAGGAGGTCAGCGTGCTCACATCGCATTCCGATAAACCCAGGGTGACAGCTGCAAAAAACAACATTGCATTGAGAAAGACACTCTCAGAATCACAGAATGATACAGCACACAAGGAGGCCATTCGGCCCATCGTCCCTGTGCCGGCTCTGTGCCCGAGCGATCCAATCAGTCCCACTCCCCCTGCTCTTTCCCCACAGCTCTGCAAACCTTTCCTTTTCAAGTATTTATCCAATTCCCGTTTGAAAGTTACGATTGAATCTGCTCCCACCGCTCTTTCAGGCAGCGCGTTCCCGATCACAACAACTCGCTGCACAATAAAATGTCTCATATCTCCTCTAGTTCTTTTGCCAATGATCTTAAATCTGTGTCCCTCTGGTTACCAACCCTCCTGCCAGTGGAAACACTTTCTCCTTATTTACTCGATCAAATCCCTTCATAATTTTGAGCACCTGTCAAGTCTCCCCTTAACCTTCTCTGCTCTAAGGAGAACAACCCCAGCTTCTCCAGTCTCTCCATGTAACTGAAGTCCCTCATCCCTGAAACCAGTCTGGTCAATCCCCTCTGCTCCCTCTTCAAGGCCTTCACATTCTTCCTAAAGTGCGGAGCCCAGAATTGGACACAATACACCAGCTTGACGAGTCTCTTCTCATTGAATTACTGCAAGAGGATAACTTGCTGGGATCAATTGCTGAAGGTTCTGCATGTCCCATGATAGAGAGCCAACAGATCGGACTGAAGGGCTGTGTCTCCAATTGTACCCTCAGTGAGTGACCCATCACCTCTGGCCCAGGCACAACAGCACAACTAAGCCAACTATATCCTAACTCCTCGTGAAAAGAAAAATCAATTGGTGGGCACCACCGGACACAGGAATTGATCCGACGAATGCTTCCTCTGCTGTGCAATTTAATATAGGAAGTGAAACTGCGATACTAACTATTTTTAAAGGGTGAGAGACAAGTAAATATTGGTGTTCAGAGGGATTTGGGTGTCCTTGTGCATGAATCACAGGAAGTTAACATGCAGGAACACCACAGGTTTACATCGGATATACGGCATAGAAACAGGCCATTCGGCCCAACCACTCCACTCGAGCCTCCTCCCATCTAAATCTATCCGCATAACCCTCTATTCCCTTCTCCCTCATATGCTTGTCTAACCTCCCCTTAAATGCATCGATATTATTCACCTCAACCATTCCCTGTGGCAACGAGTTCCACATTCTCACCACTCTCTGGGTAAAGACATTTCTTCTGAATTCCCGATTGGATTTCTTGGTGACTATCTTATATTGATAGCCTCTAGTTATGCTCTTCCCCACAAGTGGAAACACTCTCTCTGTACCCACTCTATCAAAACCTTTCATCATTTTAAAGACCTCTATTAGGTCACCCCTCAGCCTTCTTTTTTCAAGAGAAAAGAGACCCAGCCTGTTCATCCTTTCCTGATATGTATACCCTCGCATTTCTGGTACCATCCCTGTAAATCCTCTCTGCACCCTCCCCTGTGCCTCTAAATCCTTTTTATAATACGGCGACCAGAGCTGTACGCAGTGCTCCAATCAACTGGGAAAGCAAAAGATGTGAGCCTTTATTGCAAGGGGTTGGGCTTCAAGAGGAAGGAAGTACTCAAGACAGAGGTGGATAGATTTAAAGGGTCGGCCATATGGGACTGAGAGGAGGAGAAATTACTTCACCCAGAGGATGGTGAATTTTTGTAATTCTCTGCCCCAGACTGCTGTGGATGTTCAGTCATTGAGTTCGTGAGAGGCGGGAGTTCGTCAAGAGGCAGCGGCCTATAAAGGCTCAGCATTCGGGTGTCCGGGGAATTCGTGAGAGGTGGGAGTTCACTGAGAGGCCAGCCGATGCAGCTGCAGCAGGGAGAGAAGGCAAAAAAGTAGAAAGAAACCGAAAGGTGACGTCACAACCAAGGGGGTAAGTGATTGGTAAGTAGTTTTTTTTTCTCTTTTCTATATCAGTAAGTAACATTTAGTATTGTTGTTGCCAATTTAAGTGTATCTAAGGATTAAGTCATGGCAGGACAGCTCGGACACGTGTTATGCTCCTCCTGTACTATGTGGGAAGTCAGGGACGCTTCCGGTGTGCGGGAAGTGCATCCGCCTGCAGCTCCTGATAGACCGCATTGTGGCACTGGAGCTGCAGGTGGATGACCTCTGGAGCATCCACGATGCTGAGAATGACATGAATAGCACTTTAGCGAATTGGTCTTACCGCAGGTAAAGGGTACAAAGCCAAATAGGGGATGGATGACCAACAGGAAGAGCAGTGCAAGGAAGGTAGCGCAGGGGTCCCCTGCGGCCATTCCGCTGCAAAACAGATACACCGCTTTGGGTACTGTTGAGGGGGATGATTCATCAGGGGAGGGCAGCAGCAGCCAAGTTCATGGCACTGTGGGTGGCTCTGCTGCACAGGAGGGCAGGAAAAAGAGTGGGAGAGCTATAGTGATAGGGGATTCAATTGTTAGGGGAATAGATAGGCGTTTCTGCGGCCGCAACCGAGACTCCAGGAAGGTATGTTGCCTCCCTGGTACAAGGGTCAAGGATGTCTCGGAGTGGGTGCAGGGCTTTCTAAAAAGGGAAGGTGAACAGCCAGTTGTCGTGGTGCATATAAGTACCAACGATATAGGGAAAAACAGGATGAGGTCCTCCAAGACGAATTTAGGGAGCTAGGAGCTAAATTAAAAAGTAGAACCTCAAAAGTAGTAATCTCAGGATTGGTACCAGTGCTACATGCTAGTCAGAGTAGGAATTGTAGGATAGCTCAGATGAATACGTGACTTGAGGAGTGGTGCAGCAGGGAGGGATTCAAATTCCTGGGACATTGGAACCGGTTCTGGGAGAGGCGGGACCAGTACAAACCAGACGGTCTGCACCTGGGCAGGACCGGAACCAATGTCCTAGGGGGAGTGTTTGCCAGTGCTGTTGGGGAGGAGTTAAACTAATATGGCAGGTGGATGGGAACCTATGCAGGGAGACAGAGGGAAGTAGAATGGGGGCAGAAACAAAAGATGGAAAGAAGAAAAGTAAAAGTAGAGGGCAGAGAAACCCAAGACAAAAAGCAAAAAGGGCCACACTACACCAAAATTCTAAAGGGGCAAAGTGTGTTAGAAAGACAAGCCTGAAGGCCTTGTGCCTCAATACGAGGAATATTCGGAATAAGGTGGACGAATTAACTGCGCAGATAGCAGTTAACGGATATGATGCAATTGGCATCATGGAGACATGGCTCCAGGGTGACCAAGGCTGGGAACTCAACATTTAGGAAGGATAGACAGAAAGGAAAAGGAGGAACGGTGGTATTGCTGGTTAAAGAGGAAATTTATGCAATAGTAAGAAAGGACATTAGCTTGGATAATGTGGAATCGGTATGGGTCGGGCTACGGAATACCAAGGGACAGAAAACGCTAGTGGAAGTTGTGTACAGAGCACCAAACAGTAGTAGTAAGGTTGGGGACAGCATCAAACAAGAAATTAGGGATGCATGCAATAAAGGTACAGCAGTTATCATGGGGGACTTTAATCTACATATTGATTGGGCTAACCAAACTGATAGCAATGCGGTGGAGTGTATTAGGGATGGTTTTCTAGACCAATATGTCGAGGAACCAACTAGGGAGCTGGCCATCCTAGATTGGGTGATGTGTAATGAGAAAGGACTAATTAGCAAACTTGTTGTACGAGGCCCCTTGGGGAAGAGTGACCATAACCTGGTAGAATTCTTTATTAAGATGAAGAATGACACAGTTAATTCAGAAACTAGGGGCCTGAACTTAAGGAAAGGTAACTTCGATGGTTTGATGCGTGAATTGGCTAGAATAGACTGGCAAATGTTACTTAAAGGGTTGACGGTGGATAGGCAATGGCAAACATTTTAAGATCACATGGATGAACTTGAGCAATTGTACATTCCTGTCTGGAGTAAAAATAAAACAGTGAAGGTGGCTCAACCGTGGTTAATAAGGGAAATTGAGGATAGTGTTAAATCCAAGGAAGAGGCATATAAATTGGCCAGAAAAAGCAGCAAATCTGAGGACTGGGAGAAATTTAGAATTCAGCAGAGGAGAACAAAGGGTTTAATTAAGAGGGGGAAAATAGAGTATGAGAAGCAGCTTGCCGGGAACATAAAAACTAACTGCAAAAGCTTCTATCGATATGTGAAGAAAAAAAGATTAGTGAAGACAAACGTAGGTCCCTTGCAGTCGGATTCAGGTGAATTTATAATGGGGAACAAAGAAGTGGCAGACCAATTGAACAAATACTTTGGTTCTGTCTTCACGAATGAAGACACAAATAACCTCCGGAAGTACTAGGGACCGAAGGTCTCGTGAGAAGGAGGAACTGAAGGATATCCTTATTAGGCGGGAAATTGTGTTAAGGAAATTGATGAGATTGAAAGTCGATAAATTCCCGGGGCCTGATAGTCTGCATCCCAGAGTACTTAAGGAAGTGGCCCTCGAAATGGTGGATGCATTGGTGATCATTTTCCAACAGTCTATCAACTCTGGATCAGTTTCTATGGACTGGAGGGTAGCTCATGTAACACCACTTTTTAAAACGGAAGGGAGAGAGAAAGGGGGTAATTATCGACTGGTTAAGCCTGACATCAGTAATGTGGAAAATGTTGGAATCAATTATCATGAAGTTGCAGCGCATTTGGAAAGCAGTGACAGGAACGGTCCAAGTCAGCATGGATTTCTGAAGGGGAAATCATGCTTGACAAATCTGGAATTTTTTTGAGGATGTAACTAGTAGAGTGGACAAGGGAGAACCAGTGGATGTGGTGTATTTGGACTTTCAAAAGGTTTTTGACAAGGTCCCACACAAGAGACTGGTGTGCAAAATCAAAGCACATGGTATTGGGGATAATATACTGACATGGATAGAGAACTGGTTGGCAGACAGGAAGCAGAGTGTCGGGATAAACGGGTCCTTTTCAGAATGGCAGGCAGTGACTAGTGGGGTGCCGCAGGGCTCAGTGCTGGGGCCCCAGCTCTTTACAATATACATCAGTGATTTGGATGAAGGAATTGAGTGTAATATCTCCAAGTTTGCAGATGACACTAAGCTGGGTGGCAGTGTGAGCTGTGAGGGGGACGCTAGGAGGCTGCAGGGTGACTTGGACAGGTTAGGTGAGTGGGAAAATGCATGGCAGATGCTGTATAATGTGGATAAATGTGAGGTTATCCACTTTGGGTGCAAAAACAGGAAGACAGAATATTATCTGAATGGCGGCAGATTAGGAAAAGGGGAAGTGCAACGAGACCTGGGTGTCATGGTTCATCAGTCATTGAAAGTTGGCATACAGGTACAGCAGACGGTGAAGGCGGCAAATGGTATGTTGGCCTTCATAGCTAGGGGATTTGAGTATAAGAGCAGGGAGGTCTTACTGCATTTGTACAGAGCCTTGGGGAGGCCTCACGTGGAATATTGTGTTCAGTTTTGGTCTCCTAATCTGAGGAAGGACGTTCTTGCTATTGAGGAAGTGCAGCAAAGGTTCACCAGACTGATTTCCGGGATGGCAGGACTGACATATGAGGCGAGACCTGATCAACTGGGCCTTTATACATTGGAGTTTAGACGGATGAGAGGGGATCTCATGGAAACATAGAAGATTCTGATGGGACTGGACAGGTTAGATGCGGGTAGAATGTTCCCGATGTTGGGGAAGTCCAGAGCCAGGAGACACAGTCTTAGGATAAGGGGTAGGCCATTTAGGACTGAGATGAGGAGAAACTTCTTCACTCAGAGAGTTGTGAACCTGTGGAATTCCTTGCCGCAGAGAGTTGTTGATGCCAGTTCATTGGATATATTCAAGAGGGAGTTAGATATGGCCCTTACGGCTAAAGGGATCAAGGGGTATGGAGAGAAAGCAGGAAAGGGGTACTGAGGGAATGATCAGCCATGATCATATTGACTGGTGGTGCAGCCTCGAAGGGCCGAATGGCCTACTCCGGCACCTATTTTCTATGTTTCTATATATTCAAGACAGAGATCGATATATTTTTGGACTCTGAGGGAATCAAGGGATATGGGAATCGGGCGGGAAAGTGGAGTTAAAAGTCAAAGATCAGCCATGATCTCATTGAATGGCGGAGCGGGCTCGAGGGGCTGAATGGCCGACTCCTGCTCCTAATTCTTAAGTTCTTAAGAAGATCAGTAGATCGACGCAATCCAGTCATTCAGAGAGTGGAAGGTCTTCATCTTGAACTCTCGTAACACTTCAAAGATAGGCGGGTACGTTTATCAAAGCATTGGCCTGAACGGAGTAACTTACATGCACGCTGCCACAGACTCTTGCACCAGGAACCGGCACGTTCCATGGAAACAGAACTGACTGTGACGTTCCGAGCAGTCGTCAAAGTGTGATCGCACAGCAGCAGCAACCGGGGGTCCTGGAGAGAGAGAGAGAGAGACAGAGACCATTTCAGCAACTAGTTTTGCACTCCGAAGCTATGAGAAAGCTTAATTTTTTTGTACCATTCTTCAATTCCCCATTACTTATTCCTGACAGGAGACTCCCAAAGCAAGCGCCCTACTCGGAACTCCTACACGGCAAGCGAGCCCAAGGTGGGCAGAAGAAACGTTTCAAGGACACCCTCAAAGCCTCCTTGATAAAATGCAACATCCCCACTGACACCTGGGAGTCCCTGGCCAAAGACCGCCCTAGGTGGAGGAGGTGCATCCGGGAGGGGGCTGAGCAACTCGAGTCTCATAGCCGAGAGCGTGCAGAAACCAAGTGCAGGCAGCGCAAAGAGCGTGTGGCAAACCAGGCTCCCCACCCACCCATTCCTTCAATGGCTGTCTGCCCCACCTGTGACCGGGACTGTAATTTCCGTATTAGACTGTACAGTCACCCGAGAGCTCACTTTTAGAGTGGAAGCAAGTTCCTCGATTTCGAGGGACTGCCTCTGATGATGACTTACTCAACCTTTGGTTCCGTCAGTGCACCTCGGTTGGAGAGGCGTCAGCTTGGCTCAATTGTTGGCTCTCGGAGTCAGAGGGTTAAGCCCCACTCCAGGCCCCGAGCACGGAATCCAGGCCCACTCTCTGACGCAGTGTTAAGGGAGACTTTATTGGCGGAAGAGCAGACTTCTGGATAAGCTCCCAAACTCAGCAAGGACATTTTTCATTTTATTCATGCACAGGATGTGGGCGTTGCTGGCAAGGCCGGCATTTATTGGCCGTCCCTAGAGAAGGTGGTGGTGAGCTGCCTGTTTGAACCTCTGCAGTGTATCTTCTCTTTAGTGGTTTGGGTACAACTGAGTGGCTTGCTGAGTCATTTCAGAGGGGCGGTTAAACCTCAACCACATTGCTGTCCAGACTGGGTAAGGGCAGCAGATTTCCTTCCCGAAAGGACATTTGTGAACCAGCTGGGTTTTTACAACAATCCATTAGTTCGTGGTCATCAGTACTTACACTTGCTTTTTCATTCCGGTTTTATTTAATTAAATGAATTTAAATTCCCCAGCTTCCGCGGTAGAATTCAAACTCACGTCTCTGGATCATTAATCCAGGCTTCTGGATTACCAGTCCAGTAATACAACCAGTATGGTACCGTACTCCGTACAAAATAATTGACCAGATCATTGGTTTTAGATGTGGGTTGAGGGATAAATATTGGCCAGGACACCAGGGGTAACTCCCCTGCTCTCTGAATAATGCCATGGGATCTTTTACATCCAGGTAGACGGTGCCTCGGTTTAACGTCTCATCCGAAAGACGGCACCTCTGACAGTGCGGCGCTCCCTCAGTACTGCCCCTCCGACAGTGAGGCACTTCCTCAGTACTGCCCCTCCGACAGTGCGGCGCTCCCTCAGTACTGCCCCTCCGACAGTGCGGCGCTCCCTCAGTACTGCCCCTCCGACAGTGCGGCGCTCCCTCAGTACTGCCCCTCCGACAGTGCGGCGCTCCCTCAGTACTGCCCCTCCAACACTGCGGCGCTCCCTCAGTACTGCCCCTCCGACAGTGCGGCGCTCCCTCAGTACTGCCCCTCCGACAGTGCGGCGCTCCCTCAGTACTGCCCCTCCGACAGTGCGGCGCTCCCTCAGTACTGCCCCTCCGACAGTGCGGCGCTCCCTCAGTACTGTCCCTTCAACAGTGCGGCGCTCCCTCAGCATTGCACTGGAGTGTCAGCCTAGATTTTTGTGCTCAAGTCTCTGGAGTGGGACTTGAACCCACAATCTTCCAACTCAGAGGTGAGCGTGCTGCCCACTGAACCACGGCTGACACCTATGAAGTGCTCTGGGACAGGGGATAGAATAAGCTGCCACATCAATGCAATGATTTTATATTCGAGCTGCCCCAAATCAGAAGCTGCCTTTGCTGCGAAGATGTATCAGTACCATTCCTTTCCAACGTTATAATGTGCTCTCTTGTACATCACTCCTATCTTGGTCAGCCAGCTCCAGGTGCAGTGAGATGTGAGAATCAGAGAACGGTTACAGCACAGAAGGAGGCCATTCGGTCCATCGAGCCCGTGCCGGCTTACGGGATCCTGGGCTTCATAAACAGAGGCATAGAGTACAAAAGCGTGGAAATTATGACAAACCTGTTTAAAGCACGGGTTCGGCCCCAACTGGAGCATTGTGTCCAATTCTGGGCACCGCACTTTAGGAAGGATGTGAAGGCCTTCGAGAGGCTGCAGAAAAGATTTACAAGAATGGTTCCAGGGATGAGGGACTTCAGTTACGTGGATAGACTGGAGAAGTTGCAGGAAAGCAGGAAGTTGCATGATCAGCAAAGATCATATTGAATGGTGGTGCAGGCTCGAAGGGCCGAATGGCCTGCTCCTGCACCTATTTTCTATGTTTCTATGTATCACAGAGGTGCTGATACCCAAGGAGATCTGACACTTGCTTACATGCCTTTTGAACTGCGCAAAAAGATACTGCTGTACAGCGACGTACAGAGGTATCATTTTGTTTGGTGAAGAGGCAAGCTTTCTCATCATAAATAAGACATACTGCCTGGCAACAGCTGCTGGGGTAGGTGTGTGCTCTGATGATGCATCTCCTGAGTGCCTGGGCTCTGATCCCGGGCTCTTTGATCAGTCAGTCTCTGGCTCCGCACCAACAGCCGCTGCAGATTCCCCAAAGCCGCAAAGCCTTCACGTTTCACAGAGTTTTCACTGCCTGCATCACAGCCTCATGCAAAGAGCTTGTGCGCGTGCAGCACAGGGGATTGATTATGAACGGCACGAGACGCACCAATCCCATGCCCCGCTCCCCCCAGACCACACCCACCGCACCTGCTGCTCGGCGCAGAGCTAAACCACCGCATGACAGTCGGGTCTGAGTGTCAGATTTCCTCTCGTCTCCTCGGTACGATAAACATAGAAAATAGGTGCAGGAGCAGGCCATTCGGCCCTTCGAGCCTGCACCACCATTCAATAAGATCATGGTTGATCATGCAACTTCAGTACCCCATTCCTGCTTTCTCTCCATACCCCTTGATCCCTTTAGCCGTAAGGGCCACATCTAACTCCCTTTTGAATATATCCAACGAACTGGCCTCAACAACTTTAATGCTCCAGAGTGAATCCATGCGCAACTCCAGTGCCGCAATGCAGGAGCTGACAGGAGCTGCAGCTGGATACACTTCCTGCACACATAGTAGTTAGGGACACTGGAAGTGTCCCTGATTTCCCACATAGCACAGGAGGAGCATGACACGGGTCTGGGCTCTCCTTCCATGACTTCACCCTTAAATTAACTTAATTTTGCAACAATGCCAAAGGTTTCTTACTGATAAGAAAAGAAAAAGAAAAACGATAAAACACTCACCAATCCACCAGCCAATCACTTACCCGCTTGACTGTGACGTCACACTTAGATTTCTTTTTACTTCTTCATTTTACCTTCAGCCTCAATCTCCCAAACTGCTGCTCCTCCTCCCGAGCTCTGTGCCCTTTTATCAGGGCCTCAATCTCCTGCTCCCGAACAAAAAGGCTTGCATTTCTATAGCGCCTTTCAGGACCTCAGGACATCTCAAAGCGCTTTACAGCCAATGAAGTACTTTTTTGAAGTGAGGTCACTGTTGTAATGTGGGAAACGCAGCAGCCCATTTGTGCATAGCAAGCTCCCACATACAGCGATGTCATAATGACCAGATAATCTGGTTTTAATGATGTTGGTTGAGGGTTAAATATTGGTCGCAGGACACCGGGGAGAACTCCCCTGCTCCTCTTCCGATAGTGGCCATGGGATCTTTTAAGTCTACCTGGGAGGACAGATGGAGCTTCGGTTTAACGTCTCATCTGAAAGACAGTGCAACGCTCCCTCAGCACTGCCCCTCCGACAGTGTGGCGCTCCCTCAGAACTGGCCCTCCGACAGTGTGGCGCTCCCTCAGAACTGGCCCTCCAACAGTGCGGCGCTCCCTCAGAACTGCCCCTCCGACAGTGCAGTGCTCCTAAAGGATGTGCATCTTCAGTACAGAAACAACATTAGGAAGGAGGGAGCAAATTCTATTCCAAGCCACCCAATGTGATTGGAGCAGGTTGGAGTCAGACACCTGTTTTACACACCACCCGGTTTTACACCTCATCGGTTACACTCCGAGGTGTTGGTGATGGCTGTTGGTGGAAGATCTGACGCGAGTCCCTATCTAACCATGAACTGATGCAGTGATTACTAAACATTTGTTTTGGAAGCCATTCCCCCAGCCTCATTATCTTGTTTTTCCCTAGGCTCGGTTGATTTAAAGTACACACCTCTTTGTTCCTCCACGTCAATAATTTCATAAGCATATAACAACCTTAGGAACAGGAGGAGGCAATTCAGCCCATCGAGCCTGCTCCGCCTGTAGGATCCGTTCCTCCTACCTGCACACCCCCACCCCCCCCACCACCCAAATGGTAAAAATTGGACTATTAAATACAAAAACGCAGAACTGCATCACAGCCCGCATAAGAGCTGGGCAAGAAAGGGTTAATTCAGCTATTGCAGCCGGGGACCATGAACCCACAGGACAATGGCACAGGTTGCGATACCAATGGTTTCTGTCTGAACAGATAGAGGAACATTCACATATTCATTGACCTTCAGGGGTTACATTGTTCCCCTCAAAGCCTCCCTGATAAAGTGCAACGTCCCCACCGACACCTGGGAGTCCCTGGCCAAAGACCGCCCTAAGTGGAGGAAGAGCATCCGGGAGGGCGCTGAGCACCTCGAGTCTCGTTGCCGAGAGCATGCAGAAATCACGCGCAGGCAGCGGAAGGAGCGTGCGGCAAACCAGACTCCCCATCCACTGTCTGTCCCACCTGTGACAGGGACTGTAATTCCCGTATTGGACTGTTCAGTCACCTCAGAACTCACTTTTAGGCCCCAAATTTCCCCAGCCGCTTAGACCGGCGTATTTCGATGTGGTGCGCTGACTTCCTGGAGGGAAGAAAAGCACCAAAAATCTACATTTGAATTTGGCTGTTCCCTCGTCATCCGGATCGATCGGTGTCGCACAGCAGAGTCTCGGGGGTGCGGAGCTTCGGCCGCACTTGCTCAGCACGGCCAGCGGGGGGGGGGGGGGGGGGGCGGGTCTTGGGCCCAGGGTGTCGTGTAGTGCTGGCAAGAGGACGCGTGACCGTTTGAGTGTGCGCGCATGCACAAAAGGCAGTTTAGTCTGCGCGCATGCGCAGTGCAACAGGAAGCTTGGCAATCGACCAATTAAAGGGGGAGCATCTTCAGAATCATTGGTTATGGAGCAAATATAAAGGTGAGGTCTGAATATTGATTTGTGTGTGGCTGAGGGAGTGGAAAGGGGTGCTGGATAGGTGTAAGAGAGGTGCAAGT
This sequence comes from Pristiophorus japonicus, assembly GCF_044704955.1. Taxonomy (NCBI): domain Eukaryota; kingdom Metazoa; phylum Chordata; class Chondrichthyes; family Pristiophoridae; genus Pristiophorus; species Pristiophorus japonicus. The sequence continues at coordinate 55,360,032 of NC_091998.1, forward strand.
GTGATCTTTGAACGTTACCTGCGTTTGAGTCCAATAGACGAATGGCGCAAGAGCGTGCAAGAAGAACTAAGAATTTCCTCCATGAGGAAGTGGAGAAATTAGTAACAGTTACTGAGGAGAAATGGCTGGAGCTGGATATCAGCAAGAGTGGTCCGTCAAAGGTCTCCCCCAAGGGAATAAGAAAAAGTTGGAACTTCGTTGCCGAAGAATTCTCCGCTGGGGTCAACACCGCAAGATCTGGAAACCAGTGCAAGAAGAAATGGCCGGACATTGGTCAAGTAGTGATTGTAAGTAATATTTTCATCTTTAAATTGAATTGCAGTGGAAAATGTGAGCATCTGTATGTGTCCCACCCATCGGAAGCGCACCATGTCTGACAATTAATATTTTCATCTTTGCGGAAGAAATTGGCCCACAACAAAAGGGAGAGAACTAGAACAGGAGGAGGTCCGCCAAATCTGCACCAACTGACACCGCTGGAACAGAGGGTTGCTGCCTGGCTGAGTCGCACCGGCAGAAAAAGAATCAGCTCTGCACAAGCTGGACCCACACGCGAGGGTGAGGGTGAGTCATTAAAATGCATAGTGACCATTTAAATCAACCTGCTGATTGGCCTGCTATGTGTGAAACTACTCATGCCACCCATCCTACCCCCTCCTGTGATACTAACCATTTGACTGTTGTGTTGTCTTTTGCAGAAGACGACGACACCCCAAGATCCTGAGAATCCAGATGCATGTGCTCCAGACCAAAGGCGGGTGGGGGGAGTAGGGGTCCATGGAAATGTGTGCTCGGGAGAATGCTGACCGCGATATGGATCAGGACATAGCACTGGGCATCACACAGCCAGAACGCTCCATTAGCTCCTCGGCAACATTCCATGGGTTCATAGAAACATAGAAACATAGAAAATAGGTGCAGGAGCAGGCCATTCAGCCCTTCTAGCCTGCACCGCCATTCAATGAGGTCATGGCTGAACATGAAACTTCAGTACCCACTTCCTGCTTTCACGCCATACCCCTTGATCCCCCGAGTAGCAAGGACTTCATCTAACTCCCTTTTGAATATATTTAGTGAATTGGCCTCAACTACTTCCTGTGGTAGAGAATTCCACAGGTTCACCACTCTCTGGGTGAAGAAGTTTCTCCTTATTTCGGTCCTAAATGGCTTACCCCTTATCCTTAGACTGTGACCCCTGGTTCTGGACTTCCCCAACATTGGGAACATTCTTCCTGCATCCAACCTGTCCAAACCCGTCAGAATTTTAAACGTTTCTATGAGGTCCCCTCTCACTCTTCTGAACTCCAGTGAATACAAGCCCAGTTGATCCAGTCTTTCTTGATAGGTTAGTCCCACCATCCCGGGAATTAGTCTGGTGAATCTTCACTGCACTCCCTCAATAGCAAGAATGTCCTTCCTCAAGTTAGGAGACCAAAACTGTACAGACCTCCAAAAAGTAATAGGGATGTTGGGGAGGGCATCAAACAGGAAATTAGGGTTGCATGCAATAAAGGTGTAGCAGTTATAATGGGTGACTTTAATATGCACATAGATTGGGCTAGCCAAACTGGAAGCAATACGGTGGAGGAGGATTTCCTGGAGTGCATAAGGGATGGTTTTCTAGACCAATATGTTGAGGAACCAACTAGGGGGGAGGCCATCTTGGACTGGGTGTTGTGTAATGAGAGAGGATTAATTAGCAATCTCATTGTGCGAGGCCCCTTGGGGAAGAGTGACCATAATATGGTGGAATTCTGCATTAGGATGGAGAATGAAACAGTAAATTCAGAGACCATGGTCCAGAACTTAAAGAAGGGTAACTTTGAAGGTATGAGGCGAGAATTGGCTAGGATAGATTGGCGAATGATACTTAGGGGGTTGACTGTGGATGGGCAATGGCAGACATTTAGAGACCGCATGGATGAAGTACAACAATTGTACATTCCTGTCTGGCGTAAAAATAAAAAGGGGAAGGTGGCTCAACCGTGGCTATCTAGGGAAATCAGGGATAGTATTAAAGCCAAGGAAGTGGCATACAAATTGGCCAGAAATAGCAGCGAACCTGGGGACTGGGAGAAATTTAGAACTCAGCAGAGGAGGACAAAGGGTTTGATTAGGACAGGGAAAATGGAGTACGAGAAGAAGCTTGCAGGGAACATTAAGGCGGATTGCAAAAGTTTCTATAGGTATGTAAAGAGAAAAAGGTTGGTGAAGACAAACGTAGGTCCCCTGCAGTCAGAATCAGGGGAAGTCATAACGGGGAACAAAGAAATGGCGGATCAATTGAACAAGTACTTTGGTTCGGTATTCACTAAGGAGGATACAAACAACCTTCCGGATATAAAAGGGGTCAGAGGGTCTAGTAAGGAAGAGGAACTGAGGGAAATCTTTATTAGTCGGGAAATTGTGTTGGGGAAATTGATGGGATTGAAGGCAGATAAATCCCCAGGGCCTGATGGCCTGCATCCTAGAGTACTTAAGGAGGTGGCCTTGGAAATAGCGGATGCATTGACAGTCATTTTCCAACATTCCATTGACTCTGGATCAGTTCCTATGGAGTGGAGGGTAGCCAATGTAACCCCACTTTTTAAAAAAGGAGGGAGAGAGAAAACAGGGAATTATAGACCGGTCAGCCTGACCTCAGTAGTGGGTAAAATGATGGAATCAATTATTAAGGATGTCATAGCAGTGCATCTGGAAAATGGTGACATGATAGGTCCAAGTCAGCATGGATTTGTGAAAGGGAAATCATGCTTGACAAATCTTCTGGAATTTTTTGAGGATGTTTCCAGTAAAGTGGACAAAGGAGAACCAGTTGATGTGGTATATTTGGACTTTCAGAAGGCTTTCGACAAGGTCCCACACAAGAGATTAATGTGCAAAGTTAAAGCACATGGGATTGGGGGTAGTGTGCTGACGTGGATTGAGAACTGGTTGTCAGACAGGAAGCAAAGAGTAGGAGTAAACGGGTACTTTTCAGAATGGCAGGCAGTGACTAGTGGAGTGCCGCAAGGTTCTGTGCTGGGGCCCCAGCTGTTTACATTGTACATTAATGATTTAGACGAGGGGATTAAATGCAGTATCTCCAAATTTGCGGATGATACTAAGTTGGGTGGCAGTGTGAGCTGCGAGGAGGATGCTATTAGGCTGCAGAGTGACTTGGATAGGTTAGGTGAGTGGGCAAATGCATGGCAGATGAAGTATAATGTGGATAAATGTGAGGTTATCCACTTTGGTGGTAAAAACAGAGAGACAGACTATTATCTGAATGGTGACAGATTAGGAAAAGGGAAGGTGCAACGAGACCTGGGTGTCATGGTACATCAGTCATTGAAGGTTGGCATGCAGGTACAGCAGGCGGTTAAGAAAGCAAATGGCATGTTGGCCTTCATAGCGAGGGGATTTGAATACAGGGGCAGGGAGGTGTTGCTACAGTTGTACAGGGCCTTGGTGAGGCCACACCTGGAGTATTGTGTACAGTTTTGGTCTCCTAACTTGAGGAAGGACATTCTTGCTATTGAGGGAGTGCAGCGAAGGTTCACCAGACTGATTCCCGGGATGGCGGGACTGACCTATCAAGAAAGATTGGATCAATTGGGCTTGTATTCACTGGAGTTCAGAAGAATGAGAGGGGACCTCATAGAAACGTTTAAAATTCTGACGGGTTTAGACAGGTTAGATGCAGAAAGAATGTTCCCAATGTTGGGGAAGTCCAGAACCAGGGGTCACAGTCTGAGGATAAGGGGTAAGCCATTTAGGACCGAGATGAGGAGAAACTTCTTCACCCAGAGAGTGGTGAACCTGTGGAATTCTCTACCACAGAAAGTAGTTGAGGCCAATTCACTAAATATATTCAAAAGGGAGTTAGATGAAGTCCTTACTACTCGGGGGATCAAGGGTTATGGCGAGAAAGCAGGAAGGGGGTACTGAAGTTTCATGTTCAGCCATGAACTCATTGAATGGCGGTGCAGGCTAGAAGGGCTGAATGGCCTGCTCCTGCACCTATTTTCTATGTTTCTATGTTTCCAGGTGTGGCCTCACCAAGGCCCTGTACAACTGTAGCAACACCTCCTTGCCCCTGTACTCAAATCCCCTCGCTATGAAGGCCAACATGCCATTTGCTTTCTTAACCGCCTGCTGTACCTGCATGCCAACCTTCAATGACTGATGTACCATGACACCCAGGTCTCGTTGCACCTTCCCTTTTCCTAATCTTCACCATTCAGATAATAGTCTGTCTCTCTGTTTTTACCACCAAAGTGGATAACCTCACATTTATCCACATTATACTTCATCTGCCACGCATTTGCCCACTCACCTAACCTATCCAAGTCACTCTGTAGCCTAATAGCATCCTCCTCGCAACTCACACTGCCACCCAACTTAGTGTCATCCGCAAATTTGGAGATACTACATTTAATCCCCTCGTCTAAATCATTAATGTACAATGTAAACAGCTGGGGCCCCAGCACAGAACCCTGCGGTACCCCACTAGTCACTGCCTGCCATTCCGAAAAGTACCTATTTACTCCTACTCTTTGCTTCCTGTCTGACAACCAGTTCTCAATCCACGTCAGCACACTACCCCCAATCCCATGTGCTTTAACTTTGCACATTAATCTCCTGTGTGGGACCTTGTCGAAAGCCTTCTGAAAGTCCAAATATACCACATCAACTGGTACTCCTTTGTCCACTTTATTGGAAACATCCTCAAAAAATTCCAGAAGATTTGTCAAGCATGATCTCCCTTTCACAAATCCATGCTGACTTGGACCTATCATGTCACCATTTTCCAAATGCGCTGCTATGACATCCTTAATAATTGATTCCATCATTTTACCCACTACTGAGGTCAGGCTGACCGGTCTATAATTTCCTGCTTTCTCTCTCCCTCCTTTTTTAAAAAGTGGGGTTACATTGGCTACCCTCCACTCGATAGGAACTGATCCAGAGTCAATGGAATGTTGGAAAATGACTGTCAATGCATCCGCTATTTCCAAGGCCACTTCCTTAAGTACTCTGGGATGCAGTCCATCAGGCCCTGGGGATTTATCGGCCTTCAATCCCATCAATTTCCCCAACACAATTTCCCGACTAATAAAGATTTCCCTCAGTTCCTCCTCCTTAATAGACCCTCTGACCACTTTTATATCCGGAAGGTTGTTTGTGTCCTCCTTAGTGAATACTGAACCAAAGTACTTGTTCAATTGGTCTGCCATTTCTTTGTTCCCCGTTATGACTTCCCCTGATTCTGATTGCAGGGGACCTACGTTTGTCTTTACTAACCTTTTTCTCTTTACATACCTATAGAAACTTTTGCAATCCGCCTTAATGTTCCCTGCAAGCTTCTTCTCGTACTCCATTTTCCCTGCCCTAATCAAACCCTTTGTCCTCCTCTGCTGAGTTCTAAATTTCTCCCAGTCCCCAGGTTCGCTGCTATTTCTGGCCAATTTGTATGCCATTTCCTTGGCTTTAATACTATCCCTGATTTCCCTAGATAACCACGGTTGAGCCACCTTCCCTTTTTCATTTTTACGCCAGACAGGAATGTACAATTGTTGTAATTCATCCATGCGATCTCTAAATGTCTGCCATTGCCCATCCACAGTCAACCCCTTAAGTATCATTAGCCAATCTATCTTAGCCAATTCATGCCTCATACCTTCAAAGTTACCCTTCTTTAAGTTCTGGACCATGGTCTCTGAATTAACTGTTTCATTCTCCATCCTAATGCAGAATTCCACCATATTATGGTCACACCTTCCGAGGTCGCGGGTCCGAGTGGCGGTTGGGAAATGCATCTTGGGACACCCAGTTTCCCACCGTCCCAGCCCGCGCCTCGCACTGGAGGGGTGCCACTAGCCAGACCCACGGCGAGGGGAAGGAGAAGCCGACCAGTCTCTCCTGAGAGGCAGCCCTGAGCAGAAGTTAATCAGGTTGTGTCATTGGGTGAGGAGACCAATGCCCTCACAAGATCACTTGTGGAGGCCGTCACTGGGGTGCGTGATGAGGTCGCCACACTAGCGGCTGAAATCTCTGCACTAAGACGGAAAGTGAGGGCGGGCATTTCAGAGGATGTGAAGACGATGGCCGATGCCATGAGGGAGCTGGCTTCTGTAATAAGGGCACAAAGGCCGGATACTCCCACTTCACTTCATGCACCAGCCACCGGTCAGACCCAAACCGGGCCCCCAACCCACCCCCCGCACCACCATCACCGACCCTATGAGGAAGTGCGCTTTCCTCGAGATGTGGGTGAGGGATGGGTGCAGCCTTTCTTTGCTGTTGTTATCGTTGAAGTGCACTGTAAAATTTACAATAAAAGATATTTTGCATCAAAACTGAATCATCCTCCATTAGGACCATGCAACATTTAGGGTCAACTGTAAAAAGTAAAAATCCATCACCCCTAAAGTCATGCGAGCCTGCCGCCCCTAGCCCTGGTGGGAGGGCTAGCTGGTGCGTTCTGCAGTCAGAAAGGCAGGACTGCTCTATTATCTGTCGCTGATTTATCTTTCATTTATTTGTGGTGATTTTGTGCAGATGTTGTGCTGAAGATATTGTGATGTTGTGCTGATGTTGTGAAGGTCTTTAGAGCTTTGGAATCCTCTAACTCACCTCCCCCCCCCCACCCTCCCCATCTCTGGCTACCTGCGCTGATTCCTTAAATGTAGTTAAGGTTTTTCTGTGCCGATAAAAGTCGCCACATACACTGGCCTAAGTTAGTTTGGAGTAACTTTCAACTGGCCACATTTGCCTCTATGGCCACAAGAGGTGCAAGTGGCCTGTCATGCCCCCTTTTGGAGAGAACAAACTAAACTAAAAAACCTAACTAACTGACTTAGTTAAATGGGCAAATATGCAATTTTTAAGTTACTCCAAAAAAAGCTACTTGCTCCAAAAAAAGCAGGGCAACTCCTGGGGAAATTTGAGCCCATGGAGTGGAAGCAAGTCTTCCTCGGTTTCGAGGGACTGCCTATGATGATGATGACATTGTTAAAGAAGTGTGCCTTGGTCCATGGATCCAGAAAGGCTGGTTCAGTGACGACGCGAACAATGGATCGGACCCTGAACCATCTCAATACGAATGCTACCAGAAACCAACAATTAGCATATGCAGTCACCTTGGGAAGGTTGCATTGTCAGAAAGGACCTTGCCCTACAGACAGGCGGTGGCCAAGGTAATCGTGTCAATGGCCCTGATACCAGGGACAACTGACCACCTAGAGTTCTCTGCTAAACACATTCGCCGTGGCCGTCGTGTTCACAGGAGGGAACAGGAAATCGTTTCCAAGATATTGCAAGTTGGTTTTGTACAAAGAGGAACCATTTTTGAAGGAAAAGACACAGAGCACAGCGACAGTGATATGTCTTCGGGACGCGAAGCTGCAGCTAAGATCCGGGGGGGGGGGGGGGGGCGGGGGGAGGACAGCTGGGGAATTGGTGATTGTCTGTTGTTCCAGTCAAATCATAGAAGGGCTTTTCGTGTTTGAGTGCGAGTAACTTTCAAATTGTGCCGATGCAAATTACCCTTTGGCAGGGGTTTGTATTTTGGGGTTTGTTGGTCCAATATAAATCGTAGAGATTGATCCTGGGGAGGTAATTGTGTGTATGTTCAATAAACGAACGATTCTGGGTTGAGCCAAAACCCTGTGCCATGTGTATTTTGTTCTTATAAATCCTGAAGTCAAAGAACTGTGTGTAACGGGGAACTAGTGTCAGAAACCCTTACACACCTTTCATGGCTGATCTGTACCTCCGGATATCAGAGAGTTCAACTCCCACCACGGCAGCTGGGGAATTTAAATTCAGTTAATTAAATAAATCTGGAATTAAAAAAAGCTCGTGTCAGTAATGGTGACCATGAAACTACTGGATTGATGTGAAAAACCCCATCTGGTGCACTAATGTCCTTCAGGGAAGGAAATCTGCCGCCCTTACCCGGTCTGGCCGATATGTGACTCCAGACCCACAGCAATGTGGTCCACTCTTAACTGCCCTCTGACCTGGCCCAGCGACACACTCCGAACCAAACTGCTGCAAACGAGTACCTTCACCACACGGACTGCAGCGGTTCAATGCGGCGGCTCACCACCACCTTCTCAAGGGGCAATTAGGGATGGGCAATAAATGCCGGCCTTGCCAGCGACGCCCACATCCCATGAAAAATCTCCAATTTCCCACCTTTGTTCCATATTCCTCGATACCCGTACCCAACAAAAATATATCGCTCTCAGTCTTGTGAGCTCCAACTGACCCCCAGCATGCACAGCCATTTTGGCTGGGGGGGTGGAGGCGGGGGAAAAGAGAGTACCAGATTCCCACTGCTCTGCGTGGGGAAAAAGTGCTTCCTGACATCACCCCTGAACGGTCTGGCTCTAATTCTTAAGATCATACCACCTTGTTCCCGATTCCCCCACCAGAGGAAATTGTTTTTTCCGTATCTACCCAATCGCATCCTTTTAACAATTTAAACTCCTCGATTAGATCAGCCCTGAAACCTCTATACTCAAGGGATTACTAGCCAGGTTTATGCGACCTGTCCTCATAATTTAACCCCCCACCGCCGAGCCCCCGGATCAGTCTGGGGAATCTGCGCTGTGTCCCCTCCAAGGTTTCATATCGAGCTGATCCCCGGAGTTTAGAAGCCCGCCCGCTGCATTTCTTTCTAACTGCGCTGTTGTTTGTCACGAGGGCTTTGTGGAGGGGGGGGGGAGGCGGGGAAGCGATTTCAACTGGAGAAATGTTTTACCATCTGGTTCAAGAGACGCAGACAAACAGGGGGAAAAAAACGACTGGATTGGTTCCCAGTCTGAGATTGCGTCAATCAGATAAACGGCTTTGTCTTCCAGTTCGCCTCAGGAGAATCTTGCACAATGGAAGCAAGAACACGATAAGAGACGGAATATTCAGAAACAATACTGTTGATGGTGCACAGAAGGATATCATGTCCAGTGACTCAAAGGATTATGTTTGCATCCAGTTACGATTTTCCTACTAATTCTTCCCACCAGCAGAATACTTCCTTCATGCTGTTTGACAACTAATGTCACAAACCCACATCGGTTCCCCCCCACCTTCAACCAGTTTATGCCTCACTCACGTTACACCCGTGCTTTTTCTTTTCAAAGCTCTTTTCGAGAGACAGGGAGTTAAACCGTTGAACTCGTTCAATATTTGGTGTTTGTCATAAGGAGGTCCAGTTTGACAGAAAAGTTCTAAGTCCATCAGAGCATTAGATCAATAGCTGAGTTTCAGCAAAAAGGAATTACATCGAGTGTACGGCACAGAAACAGGCCATTTGGCCCGACGGACCCGTGCCGGGGTTTATGCTCCACACCAGCCTCCCACCCCTCTCCATCTCACCCCATCACCATATCCTTCTATTCCTTTCTCCCTCGTGTGTTTATCCAGCCTCCTCTTAAATGCATCTATTTGTTTCAACCCCTCCCTGTGGCAGCGAGTTCTACATTCTCACCACTCTCTGGGGTAAAGAGGTTTCTCCTGAATTCCCTATTCAGTGACTAGCTTGTATTTATGACTTCTAGTTTTGAACTCCCCCCACAAGTGAAAACACCTTCATAGTTTTAAGCACCTCCATCAGATGCATCTCAGTCTGCTCGTTTCCAGAGGAACGAGTCCCAGTCAGCTCAGTCTTTCCTGATGGTTCATACCAGAACTATGAGGGTAAAACTGTGTGATTCTCCACTGCAATGTATTTGCTTCAAGGGTTCTTTGCTTAAGAATTCATAGCAACACATTGCTTTTAAGAACTAGTTGGTTTATTAACTGGCCTTCATAGCGAGGGGATTTGATTATAGGAGCAGGGAGGTCTTACTGCAGTTGTACAGGGCCTCGGTGAGGCCACACCTTGAATATTGTGTGCAGTTTTGGTCTCCTAATCTGAGGAAGGATGTGCTTGCTATTGAAGGAGTGCAGCGAAGGTTAGATGCAGGAAGAATGTTCCCGATGTTGGGGAAGTCCAGAACCAGGGGGTCACAGTCTAAGGATAAGGGGTAAGCCATTTAGAACCGAGATGAGGAGAAACTTTTTCACCCAGAGAGTTGTTAAGCTGTGGAATTTTCTGCCACAGAAAGTTGTTGAGTCGAGTTCGTTGGAAATATTCAAAAAGGGAGTTAGATGTGGCCCTTATGGCTAAAGGGATCGGGGGTATGGAGAGAAGGCAGGAGTGGGGTACTGAGGTTGAATGATCAGCCATGATCATATTGAATGGCGGTGCAGGCTCGAAGGGCCAAATGACCTGCTCCTGCACCTATTTTCTATGTTTCTATGTTTAACAAAGATTTAACAATCACACTACACATTACCAGTTCATTCACTAGGCTCACAACTGCATACCTCATCGTAGATGACCGAGACCCAACTGACTGGGGTTTTATTGAGTCTTGTGAACATCACGTGACTGGCTAAGCCACTCACAATGCAATAGCTCTACAAACCTGTGAGCATACTCACATTATATCCAGTGCCTCTATATCCTTTTTTTTAAAAAATAGGGAGACCAGAACTGTGATTTGAGGATGTAACAATCAGGGTGGATAAGGGAGAACCAGTGGATGTGGTGTATTTGGATTTCCAGAAGGCATTCGATAAGGTGCCACACATAAGAGGTTACTGCACAAGATAAAAGCTCATGGGGTTGGGGATCATATATTAGCGTGGATAGAGGATTGGCTAACTAAGAAAACAGAGAGTCGGTATAAATGGGTCATTTTCTGGTTGACAAACAGTGACTAGTGGGGTGCCGCAGGGATCAGTGCTGGGGCCCCAACTATTTATAGTCTATATTAATGACTTGGATGAAGGGACAGAGTGTAATGTAGCCAAGTTTGCTGATAATACAAGGATGGGTGGGAAAGCAAATTGTGAGGAGGACACAAACAATCTGCAAAGGGATATAGACAGGCTAAGTGAGTGGGCAAAAATTTGACAGATGGAGTATAATGTGGGAAAGTGTGAGGTTATCCACTTTGACAGAAATAATAGAAAAGCAAATTATAATTTAAATGGAGAAAAATTGCAAAGTGCTGCAGTACAGAGAAACCTGGGGTCCTTGTGCATGAAACACAAAAAATTAGTATGCAGGTACAGCAAGTAATCAGGAAGGCAAATGGAATGTTGGTCTTTATTGCAAGGGGGATGGAGTATAAAAGCAGAGAAGTCCTGCTACAAATGTACAGGGTATTGCGAGGCCACACCTGGAGTACTGCGTAAGTTTTGGTCTCCGTATTTAAGGAAAGGATATACTTGCATTGGAGGCTGTTCAGAGAAGGTTCACTAGGTTGATTCTGGAGATAAGGGGGTTGACTTATGAGGTTGAGTAGGTTGGGCCTCTACTTATTGGAGTTCAGAAGAATGAGAGGGGATCTTATTGAAACTTATAAGATAATAAGGGGGCTTGACAGGGTAGATGCAGAGAGGATGTTTCCCCTCATGGGGGAATCTAGAACGAGGAGGCATAGTTTCAGAATTTAACACTGAAATGAGGAGAAATTTCTTCTCTCAGAGGGTTGTAAATCTGTGGAATTCTCTGCCCCAGAGAGCTGTGGAGACTGGGTCATTGAATATATTTAAGGCGGAGATACAGATTTTTGAGCGATAAGGGAGAAGGCAGGGAAGTGGAGTTGAGTCCATGATCAGATCAGCCATGATCTTATTGAATGGCGGAGCAGGCTCGAGGGGCCGAATGGCCGACTCCTGCTCCTATTTCTTATGTTCTTATGTGCACAGTATGCAGAGCTGTTCAGATCAGGGAGGGTCTGTAGATAGATAGATAGATAGATAGACAGACAGGTGCATACAAAGGTAAGTAGGTAGAGATTTGATATCTTTACACTCTTCCCTTGGAGAGAAGAGTATGAAGCAGTGGGGGGATTCACAGGTTTATGAGCAGTCTGACACGCTGTGACACGAATGCTTCTTCAAAGGCCGTAAGCATCTTTATCCCCGTCGATGGGTGGGGTTGGTCCCACACGGCGGGAGGGTATATGGGCTCCACGGTGCATTCGATGAGAGGGGTGTCACCACCGATGTTCCCTGTAATTTCTGTTTGTGTGTGTGTGGGCCCTTCAAATCTACGCGCGCCTGCGGTTATTCCCATCGAAAAGCCGGTGAGTGTCTCTCGCGGCACCTCCAGCGCGGCACAAAGCCCAACGGGAACAGTGGTCTCCCACACCCACCAGCCGCGCCAATCCCATCCCAGAATTGCGAGCACGGACCCCCGGTCTCCAGCCGGAAACTAACCCGGAACTGTCTGACTTGGGATGGCATGGTGCCGTGAGAGCAGAGGCTCGCACAGTCAGACAGACACACAGACAGACAGAGACACACAGACAGAGTCAGACAGATTCTGGCCACAGTGATCAGGATTGTTCATCACATTCAGGTTCACGGCCAGTCTCAAAAACTCTCCTTAAAAGTTTCACAGGAGCAGGAGTTGAGCATTCAGCCCCTCGAGCCTGCTCCGCCATTCAATGAGATCATGGATGATCTGCGACCTCACTCCGTATACCCGCCTTTGACCCGTATCCCTCAATACTTTGGTTAACAGAAATCTATCAATCTCCGATTTAAAATTAACAATTAATCCTCAGCATCAATTGCCGTTTGCGGAAGAGAGTTCCAAACTTCTACTGCCCTTTGTGTGTAGAAGTGTTTCCTAATTTCAATTTTTAGACTATGTCCCCTCGTCCTATCCCCAACTAGTGGGAATAGCTTCTCTCTATCCCTAACCCCATCCGTTCCCTCAATATCCTGAAAACTTTGATCAAATCACCCCTTAACCGTCTAAATTCCAGGGAATACAACCCTAATTTGTGTAATCTCGCCTCGTAACTTAACCTCTGGAGTCCGTGTATCATTCTGGTAAACCTACGCTGCACTCTCTCCAAGGCCAATATACCCTCCCTAAGGTGTGGAGCCCAGAACGGCTCTCAGTGCTCCAGGTGTGGTCTGACCAGGGCTTTGTACAGCATAACTTCTACCTCCTCGTATTCTAGTCCTCTAAAAGGTCAGCATTCCATTCGCCTTTTTGAGTATTTTCTGTACCTGTTCCTGACATTTTAATGATCTACGTACCTGGACCCTCCCCCAGTGACTGGTATTATATGAATTTTAATAATGTGTGGAGCTTGAAAATGGAGCAAATTCAGGACACTGCACGGAATCTAAATTGCTGCAGTTGAGAGAATGATTCAGAAAGCTCGCACTCCAAGGGAAGAGTGCGAGGACATAAATACCACCACCTCTTTACCTATGAACCTCTGTATCTATTTATACACGCAGCTGTTTATCCATCTATCTATAGAGTGTCCCTAGTCTGAACAGTTCATCCACGGTGCACAGTTCTAGTCTCAAGGCCGCGATCAGTAGATTTTTGGACTCTTGGGGAATTGAGAGATTTGGGGATCGGGCGGGGGGCGTGGGGAGTGGAGTTGAGGTAGAAGATCAGCCGTGATCTTGTTGAATGGCAGAGCAGGCTCGAGGGGCCGAGTGGACCAGTCCTGCTCTTAATTCTTATGTTCCACATATTTCAAGAGGGATATTGAAGCACTGGAGAAAGTGAAAGAAGGATTTACAAGGATGATGCCAAAACTGAGAAGATACATACCATCAACAAGAAAGAAACCCGACTAGACCAATTCATGTATAGAAACATAGAAAATAGGTGCAGGAGTAGGCCATTCGGCCCTTCAAGCCTGCACCGCCATTCAATGAGTTCATGGCTGAACATGCAACTTCAGTACCCCATTCCTGCTTTCTCGCCATACCCCTTGATCCCCCTAGTAGTAAGGACTATATCTAACTCCTTTTTGAATATATTTAGTGAATTGGCCTCAACAACTTTCTGTGGTAGAGAATTCCACAGATCTGGGTGAAGAAGTTTCTCCTCATCTCAGTGCTAAATGGCTTACCCCTTATCCTTAGACTGTGACCCCTGGTTCTGGACTTCCCCAACATTGGGAACATTCTTCCTGCATCTAACCTGTCTAAACCCGTCAGAATTTTAAACGTTTCTACGAGATCCCCTCTCATATTTCTTATGTTATGAGCCGCAATCTGTAGCGCGATGAGCTGGTCAGTGCATCGCAATCTCCTCCGATCGAGGTCGAAATCCGTCTCTGAGATTGCAGCTCTGAGATTGCGCGAGGTCTTTTTGCAAAGTGTGATCCGTACCAACCATGATCTCGACCTTGAGCATCATATAAAAGGCAATTGGTAGAGGATGAAGGGATACGGGAAAGGGCAGGCAAATGGAATTTGATCGTTCAGTTGAAGAGCTGATGCTGGTCAGGCACGATGGGCTAAATGACCTCCGTGATGCTAAAGACGCTATATAAATGCAAGTTGTTGTACGATTACATTTGAGTACAGGGGCAGGGAGATATTGCTACAGTTGTACAGGGCCTTGGTGAGGCCACAGCTGGAGTATTGTGTACAGTTTTGGTCTCCTAACTTGAGGAAGGATGTTCTTGCTATTGAAGGAGTGCAGCGAAGGTTCACCAGACTGATTCCTGTGATGGCGGGACTGACATATCAAGAAAGACTGGATCAACTGGGCTTGTATTCACTGGAGTTCAGCCTGCTTCGCCATTCAATAAGATCATGGCTGATCTGATCTTGGCCTCAACTCCACTTCCCCGCCCGCTCCCCATAACCCTCAACTCCCTTATCGTTCAAAAATCTGTCTATCTCCACCTTAAATATATTCAATGACCCAGCCCCCACAGCTCTCTGGGGCAGAGAATTCCATAGATTTACAACCCTCCGAGAAGAAATTCCTCCTCATCTTAGTTCTAAATGAGACACCCCTTATTCTGAAACTATGCCTCCTAGTTCTAAGTTCCTCCACGAGGGGAAACATCCTCTCTGCATCTACCCTGTCAAGCCCCCTCAGAATCTTACGCGTTTTAAGAAGATCACCTCTCATTCTTCTAAATGCCAATAAGTACAGGCCCAACCTTTCTCCATAAGACAACCCCTTCACCCTAGTAATCAACCTGGTGAACCTTCTCTGAACAATGCTTATTGCCGACACTCTGTGCACCATCCTTTCAGCGTTAATTGCCCCGTTGTGCTGAAAAGACGGCAAGCTGCGATGGGGCTCGGAGGTACAAACATGGTTTATTTCCCCGGGACAGTTGTTTCCTTGACTTTGCCAAGGGGCGAGGTCACCAGACTCTGTGGCGGGTCGCACTGAGGCAATCGGAAACCCTTTTCCTTTTACTGGGGTTTGGGGAGGGGGGGGGAAATCAGGTGGGGGGAGTTCCGAGACGTGTACAAATCGGCCCCCTGGGGGGGGGGCGACCACCCCGCAGCACGGTGGGGAAGTGGGAGAACAAACTGCGGTCGGACCAGAGACCAGCATCCACAAGAGGGCAGGAGAAAAGGGGGCGGAAGGAGGAGAACAGGCCACTCGATCCAGCAACCTTGCTCCTACCAACAACTGCACAGTGACGGGCCGCTCCCTCCCGCCTTACTAACTCTCGGGAGGGTTGCGAATACCTGCAGGTGAACAAACCTCCGAGATCAAAGCCTTTGGAGTTGTTCCCCCGATTCCCAGAGGTAACGGCGCAGAATTCTCGAGTTACCGCCTGCAATTATTCAGCCCGACTCTGGTACAAAAAGACAAAAACAACTCTAATCTCAGCCGCTCTGCTCTCCAGCTGTCTCTGGATTCTCTTTCCTCGCTGGCTGTGTTGAACCATTTAACGGTTTCCTGCCATCACGCTGGTGATTCAGCACAACGATGTCTCCGCACGATCCCTCCGCATGATCCCGCAAAGCCCCTGGGAGGACAGACGCACCTTCGTTAGCGTCCTCGACCAGGCCAACATTCCCAGCATTGAAGCACTGACCACACTCGATCAGCTCCGCTGGGCGGGCCACATTGTTCGCATGCCCGACACGAGACTCCCAAAGCAAGCGAACTACTCGGAACTCCTTCACGGCAAACGAGCCAAAGGTGGGCAGAGGAAACCGTTACAAGGACACCCTCAAAGCCTCCCTGATAAAATGCAACATCCCCACCGACACCTGGGAGTCCTTGGCCAAAGACTGCCCTAAGTGGAGGAAGTACAACTGGGAGAGCGCTGAGCACCTCGAGTCTCATCGAGCATGCAGAAACCAAGCGCAGGCAACGGAAAGAGCGTGCGGCAAACCAGTCCCACCCACCCCTTCCCTCACCTACTATCTGTCCCACCTGTGTCAGGGACTGTGGTTCTCGTATTGGACTGTTCAGCCACCTAAGGACTCATTTTCAGAGTGGAAGCAAGTCTTCCTCGATTCCGAGGGACTGCCTATGATGATCATTTGGATATTGAGGGAATCGAGGAATATGGGGACAGTGCAGGAAAGTAGAGTTGAGGTAGATCAGCCATGATCTTACTCTCGAGGGGCCGAATGGCCTACTCCTGCTCTAATTGTTATGTTCTGTCAGTCAGCTCCAGAGGATTAGAAACGAGCGCAGATCTCACGCAAACGCTAGCGAGCTAAAAGCACTCTTCTAACACCATAACTATAAGATAATCACCAATAAATCTGATAAGGAATTCAGGAGAAACTTCTTTACCCAGAGAGTGGTGAGAATGTGGAACTCGCTGCCACAGGGAGGGGTTGAGGCGAATAGTATCGATGCATTTAAGGGGCAGGATCATGAGGGAGAAGGGAAGAGAGGGATATGGGGAGGGGGGGGGGGGGGGAAAAGAGATGAAATAGGGTGGGAGGAGGCCCGTGTGAAGCGGTTGGGTCGAATGACCTTTTCCTCCTGTTGTAAGTATCTGTCATTCATGAAGTAAAGGTCGCGGTGTCGTTTTGAACAGGGTTCAGTTCGGTAGGTGGAACGGTCACTAGCCAGCTTGGCTCAGCACCCTTCCTCCTGAGCCACCACCGCCCAGTGACTTGAACTCTGCACGTGTTACGGGCCGCTCCTGTTTCTGACGGGGGCTTGGGGAGGTTGGCAGAAGCTGAATATGGAATAGTCGGACTTCACTTAATCACGGACATGTGGGGAGTCCAGGGACACCAGTGTGGGAGCAGATTGGGTTGCTAGGAACTGAAGGGTTGCTAAGGGCGAATAAGTTTGGCAGGTGTCCACCTCAGGGCATGGTAATATAAAGGAGAGAGTGTCCGACCACTTGTGCTTGTTCAGGCACTGACCTTCTCACAAACATTTGTGCCAATTGTCACCATTTGCATTCGCAGAGTACAGTCCAGGCTGGATCATGCAAATATGACATTCCGCGAGCATGAATTCACGGCATTTCTTTAACTAGCCTTTAGTTCGAACCTACGAAAACTGAAGGAGAGTTTGTCTACAAACCACGAGATCTCTTTAAGTCAATTGAATAAAACTGCAGTGTTACCGGACGGTTAATAAAAAATAAACCGGTTCTGCTTGTTTAATCTGTGACCAGCCTCGCTTCTTTAATTAACTTAGCCTTAATTAAGATGTGCAGCATCTGAGAAGATTACTTTCTGTAACTGTGTCTCTCTGAATGGTCAAACAATGCAGCCGCAGGAATGCTCAGAACGCAAAGTGCTTCTCGTTTCCTGGGATAATTACAAACCACTGAAAAAATGGGAAATGCAGATATGGTCGTGGAATCTCGAACTTTTAGCCTTCAGCGGGTGAAGTTTGTCAAATCCCCAAACAGTCAGATGCGGAAAGCTTCCGACAATTAAGGATTGAGAAGTGTCAGCTGTGGCTCAGTGGGCACCACATTCACCTCGGAGTCAGAAGGTTGTGGGTTCAAGTCCCACTCCAGGGACTTGGGCTCAAAGAAAATCCAGGCTGACACTCCCGGGGCAGTACTGAGGGAGCGCCGCACAGCCGGAGGGGCAGTACTGAGGGAGCACCGCACTGTCGGAGGGACAGCACTGAGGGAGTGCCGCACAGCCGGAGGGGCAGTACCGAGGGAGCGCCGCACAGCCGGAGGGGCAGCACCGAGGGAGCGCCGCACTGCCAGAGATACTGTCTTTCGGATGAGACGTTAAACCGAGGCCCTGTCTGCTCTCTCAGGTGGACGTAGAAGATTCCATGGCACTATTTCAAAGAAGAGCAGGCGAGTTATCCCCTGGTGTCCTGGAAAATATTTATCCCTCAATCAATTTCACAAAAACAGATTATCTGGTCATTATCGTATTGCTGTTTATGGGAGCTTGCTGTGCGCAATTTGGCTGCCGTGTTTCCCACAATATAACAGCGACCACACTTCAAAAAGTACTTCATTGGCTGTAAAGTGCTTCGAGACGTCCAGTGGTCGTGAAAGGCGCTATATAAATGTAAGTCTTTCTTTGTTATTTTTAAGTGCTCTGGATGACAGGAGGCTGGATTTTATGCTGCGCTCCAATTAACCTCCAGCCCCCTGAGTCGAGCGACTCGTGATCCTGTATCGGCTCACCAACCCTCCTGCATTTGCCTGGGGTCTCCGGGAATCGAAGATTAATTTCCAGGACACTGCTGCGAGCAAAACCCCAGGAGTGGGGGAAGGGTCATAAGAACATAATAATTAGGAGCAGGAGTTGGCCATTTGGCCCCTCGAGCCTGCTCCGCCTTTCAATAAGGTCATGGCTGATCTTCGACCTCAACTCCACTTCCCTGTACTATCCCCATATCCCATGATACCCTTAATATTCAAAAATCGATCGATCGCAGTCTTGAATATACTCAAAGACTGAGCCCTCTGGGGCAGAGAATTCCAAAGATTCACCACCCTCCGAGTGAAGAAATTTCTTCTCATCTGTGTCCTAAATGGCCGAGTCCTTATTCTGAGACTGTGACCCCTGGTTCTAGACTCCCCAGCCCGGGGGAAACATCCTCCCTGCATCTACCCTGTTGAGCCCTGTAAGAATTGTGTATGTTTCAATGAGATCACCTCTCATTCTTCTAAACTCCAGAGAATATAGGCCTGGTCTACTCAACCTCTCCTCATAGGACAATCCCCCCATCCCAGGAATCAGTCTGGTGAACCTAATGAGTGATTCTACGAGCTTGCCGTGCAGCCCAGACAATCGCAGCGTGGGTCAGTGTGACTGGGGCGGCGGCAGGCAGGGGGAAATCGGGGGTGCAACTTGGCGAGAGGGGGGCGCACATTGTCCACTATTGGCGGGCAACGCTCCTGAGGTTTCCAAGTGACAGCGGGTACCGTGGAAACGAACGGTCAGAAGATCGCGGGCAGGGTTTGCAGGATTTCCCGTTTCACGCTCCCACCGTTTCCCACATTACAACAGTGACCACACTCCAAAAGCGTTGCACTGGCTGCAGAGCGCTCTGAGACACCTGGTGGTTGTGAAAAGCGCTATAGAAATGCAAGCCTGTCTTTCTTCAGGAGCGATGAAACAGAAAATCCCGGGCACGGTTGTATTGCTTTAATATTCATTCTCGGGGACGTGAGCTTCTCCAGATCCCCTGAAGCAGGTTTGATACAACAGAGTGTTTTGCTTGGCCACTTCACAGGGCAGTTCAAAGTCACCCACGGAGGTCTGGGACTGGAGTATAGGCCCTGACCCGGTGAGGATGGCAGCTTTCCTGAGCCAAGGCCCCGCGCCTGCCCTCCCCAGTGGAGGGAAAAGATCCTGTGGGGAAGAGGAGCAGGGGCAGTTCTCCCCAGTGTCCTGGGGCCAATACTTATCCCTCAAACAACAGCACTAAAAACACATTACCCGAGTCATTTATCACACTGCTGTTTGTGGGAGCTAGCTGTGCGCAAATTGGCTGCTGCGTTTCCCAAATTACAACCGTGACCACACTCCAAAAAGTGCTTCATTTGTTGTGAAGCACTCTGGGACGTCCCGAGGTTGTGAAAGGTGCTATATAAATGCAAGTTCTTTCAAGTTCCCCCCATCTGCAATCCTGGCTCCCTCGCGAACGAGCGGGAATTTCCCGGTACAAGAGTGAGTTCGGGCTGAAACTTCGCATGTCGAAGGCATTTCCTGGTGCTCAAAACCACCCGGTGTTTAATAACTATTTCCTGGGTTGTTTTCTGTGCGTAGTGCTGAGTGTTGTGGGGGGACACGGGCCTGTTGGTCCGAGAAGGGCAGAGTTCCCTGCGGGGTAGCAGAGAGAGAACAGGACGGCCCTCGTGTGTGACATCTCCCAGGCTGTGGCTTCCAGGCGCAATATTAGATCCATGGGAATCTGTGCGTGGAAGTCAAGCTGTCAGGGGAGTGAATCACGATTGTTAAAATATTAATGGTGTTTGACCAGACGGCCCCCCTAAGATCCTCGTTCCTCCCCGGAGATTTAACTCAGTGCTACACACCTTCTTTAGTAATGTAACTGGGCGAGGGAGTGTCCGTCAGTGAGAGTTATGCAAAGCCTTTCAGAAGGAGTGGCCCCAATTTGGCCTTCCATTCTTTCGGACGTCTTTGATGTGTGGGCACAAGCTGTTACTTGCCGCTAATACCTCGCAGGTTAGGTATCGATGTGTCACCCCCTGTTCCTGAGCAACTTCAGGCTATCACCAGTCTTAACTGCATTAAAGTTCGCCAACTGCTGAGACAAAGTGAATAAATCAAGGTCGACACTCCCAGTGCAGTGCTGAGAGAGCGCCGCACTGTCAGAGGGGCGGTGCTGAGGGAGCACCGCACTGTCGGAGGGGCGGTGCTGAGGGAGCGCCGCACTGTCGGAGGGGCGGTGCTGAGGGAGCGCTGCACCGTCGGAGGGGCGGTGCTAAGGGAGCGCTGCACTGTCGGAGGTGCTGTCTTTCAGATGAGACGTTAAACCGAGGCTCCTTCTGCCCCCTCTGGTGGCACTATTTCGAAGAGCAGGGGAGTTATCTCTGGTGTCCTGGGGACAATATTTATCTCTCAACCAACATCACTAAACCCAATGATTTGGCTCATTATCACATTGCTGTTTGTGGGAGCTTGCTGTGCGCAAATTGGCAGCTGCGTTCCCCCATATTACAACAGTGACTACACTCAAAATACTTAATTGGCTGTAAAGCGCTTTGAGACTTCCGGAGGTGGTGAAAGGTGCTATATAAATGCAAGTCTTTCTACATGTGCACCTGGATCTGAGACAATCCCCAACAAGACTGCCGTCGGGTCAGAAGATCTGTCGCCGTGGGACACCGGGACTCCTCAGCACAGCTGCTGCCTTCAAACTCTTTCTTGGTATTTCATCATTTACATATTGTAATTTTGGGTGTTGTAATACGAGACTATGAATAGATAAGGACATTCCGTTGCTGTGGTTGAACAGCACAGGCTCAACCTGCCCAGCAGCTGAGAGATTGCGGGTCCAACCATTGGTCAGTGAGGAGTCAGCTGACCCAAGGCCAGGTGTTTGGTGGGAGGTGGCATGTGACCGATGTTCCCGTTAGCGGTGGGGGGGGGAATAAGGAAATCTCTGGTGAAAATAAGCTTTCCATTTGTCACATTCTCCAAATCTGCCTTTTGCTTAATGGGACAGGGATTTTCATGTTTTGTACTAATTTCACACACAGAACGGTTACAGCATGGAGAGAGGTCATTCGGCCCGTCGAGCCCGTGCCGGCTCTCTGCAAGAGCACCTCAGCCAGTCCCACTCCCCCGCCCTTCCCCCGTAATGCTGCGTATTCTTTTTCCTTCAGGTACTTATCCAACTCCCTTTTGAAAGCCACGATTGAGTCTGTCTTCTCCACCCTCTCAGGCAGCGCATTCCAGATCCTAACCACTCGCTGCGTGAAAAAGCTTTTTCTTATTTGGTTCTTCTGCCAATCACCTTAAATCTGTCCCTTCCACCAATGGGAACAGTTTCTCTCTGTCTCCTCTTCTGGTCAATGCCATCGGGGGGAGTGGATTTTGGTCACACTATTTAATTTAAAATCTAACAGTGTTCAATGTTGGTACCCAGTGGGGCGAGGGAACTCACTGGACAGCAGTAACCAGACACTCGGGTATCACCAGGGAAGAGGTTTATTCTGCAGGAGACTGAAAGCTGATTGCGGTCTTCAGGATTATAAGAACATAAGAAATAGGAACAGGAGTAGGCCATGCGGCCCTTCAAGCCGATAAATAGTGAGAGGTTGTTTGCAACGGTCGGTGAGACAATGAGAGAGCACACAGTAATTAAAAAGGGAGGGAAGGGTAATGTCATTAGGCAGGTGGTGGTTGGAACACAGACTTTGTGGCCATAAAATTCTTCTAATGGGAAACTCGATAGTTTTCTGTGAAAGGAAGGAGTATTAAAGGGTGCGGGGAGTGAGAGGGAGAGTGGGATATTAAAGGGTATGGGGAGTGAGGGGGATTGGAAGGGTACGGGGAGTGAGGGAGGAGAGTGGGATTGGGCTGGGTGGGATATTAAAGGGTATGGGGAGTGAGGGGGAGAGTGGGATTGGAAGGGTGCAGGGAGTGAGCGGGAGAGTGGGATTAGACTGGGTGGGATATTGAAGGGTGCGGGGAGTGAGGGAGGAGAGCGGGATTGGACTGGGTGGGATATTAAAGGGTATGGGGAGTGAGGGGGATTGGAAGGGTACGGGGAGTGAGGGGGAGAGTGGGATTGGACTGGGTGGGATATTAAAGGGTATAGGGAGTGAGGGGGAGAGTGGGATTGGAAGGGTGCAGGGAGTGAGCGGGAGAGTGGGATTAGACTGGGTGGGATATTGAAGGGTGCGGAGAGTGAGGGAGGAGAGCGGGATTGGACTGGGTGGGATATTAAAGGGTATGGGGAGTGAGGGGGATTGGAAGGGTACGGGGAGTGAGGGAGGAGAGTGGGATTGGGCTGGGTGGGATATTAAAGGGTATGGGGAGTGAGCGGGATTAGACTGGGTGGTTCCTGTGGGGACAAAGAGTGGACTGGCCTTGAAGAGCTGAATATTTCTGTGTGCGTGATTCTATGATTTTTTTTTGAGTATTAAAATAATTTCCAGCCTGGAATCACTTGAGTACTGTAGGCTGCCCGTTATCCATAAAAGCCTCAAACTAGGCAGCAAGAATGTGGCTTGTATTTTGCAGAGAATCTTCCTCAACTCAATTCCAGAGGATCGGTGATGAGGGGGGAGGGCGGAGACAGAACCTTGCTAGCTGCTAGCCTCGATTTCAGGTTCTCTGCCACATTCCAGCATCGACGGGAATAACTCGGGACATTCTCGAAATACCCATCGGAGTTCCGCCCATGGTGAAGCTCGATCGGTGCCAAAGTTTACAAGTTGCCAGGTGATTAACAGAAACGGAATCAGCAGTCAGTCATAGATCGGCCTCTCCAAGGACACGGAACGCACGGCCACACACAACTTCGTATGGTGGGCTTCCTCTCACTCACAACATGACACTGATCGAGGTCAGGCATCTTTGCTCCTGGCTCTCCTCCATTGGAGAGAAAGGAAGTCTTTCACAACCACGGGATGTCGTAAAGCACTTTACAGCCAATGCAGTGCTTTTTGAGGTGCAGTCACTGTTGTAATGTAGGAAACTGGGCAGTCAATTTGCGCACAGCAAGCTCCCACAAACAGTGTTGAGAGAATGACCAGATAATCTGCTTTTTATTGATGTTGGTTGAGGGATAAATATTGGCCAGGACACCAAGGAGAACTCCTCTGCTCTCTGAATTAGGGCCATGCGATCTTTTACATTCCCCTGAGGGCAGACGGGTACTCAATTTAACATCCGACAGTGCAGCACTCCCTCAGTACCGCCCCCCCGACAGTGCGGCGCTCCCTCAGTACCGCCCCTCCCACAGTGCGGCGCTCCCTCAGTACTGCCCCTCCCACAGTGCGGCGCTCCCTCAGTACCGCCCCTCCCACAGTGCGGCGCTCCCTCAGTACCGCCTCTCCCAGAGTGCGGCGCTCCCTCAGTACTGCTCCTCCCACAGTGCGGCGCTCCCTCAGTACTGCCCCTCCCACAGTGCGGCGCTCCCTTAGTACTTCCCCTCCCACAGTGCGGCGCTCCCTCAGTACTGCCCCTCCCACAGTGCGGCGCTCCCTCAGTACTGCCCCTCCCACAGTGCGGCGCTCCCTCAGTACTGCCCCTCCCACAGTGCGGCGCTCCCTCAGTACCGCCCCTCCCACAGTGCGGCGCTCCCTCAGTACCGACATCAGGAATATCAGGCTAAATTTTAGTGCTCAAGTCTGTGGAGTGGGACTTGAACCCAAGGCCATCTCCTGTATAAACAAGCAACTGTTTAACAATATAAAATAATTTGTAAGGGCAGAGAAGACATTTTCAAACACGTCGACTTGTTGCGATCAGGAACGCACTGCCTGAAAAGGCGGCGGAAGCAGATTCAATAATAACGTTCAAAATGGAATTGGATAAATACTGAAAAAGGAAAAAAAGTTGCACACCTATGGGAAAGACCGGGGGGTGGGGGTGGGGGGGCGGCGCAGGGGAGTGTGGCCAGGAGTGGGATTAAATGGGTGGCTCTAATGAAAAAAGCACATTTAATATTGTGATAAAATTAATTGCACAAATAGAAGCATTTAAACAACAGATTCATTTCCCAAATGCAGCAACTTCCTATTGCATGATCAGAATGTTTTGAGGATGTTTCCAGTAGAGTGGACAAGGGAGAACCAGTTGATGTGGTATATTTGGACTTTCAGAAGGCTTTCGACAAGGTCCCACACAAGAGATTAATGTGCAAAGTTAAAGCACATGGGATTGGGGGTAGTGTGCTGACTTGGATTGAGAACTGGTTGTCAGACAGGAAGCAAAGAGTAGGAGTAAATGGGGACTTTTCAGAATGGCAGGCAGTGATTAGTGGGGTACCGCAAGGTTCTGTGCTGGGGCCCCAGCTGTTTACACTGTACATTAATGATTTAGACGAGAGGATTAAATGTAGTATCTCCAAATTTGCGGATGACACTAAGTTGGGTGGCAGTGTGAGCTGCGAGGGGGATGCTATGAGGCTGCAGAGCGACTGGGATAGGTTAGGTGAGTGGGCAAATGCATGGTAGATGAAGTATAATGTGGATAAATGTGAGGTTATCCACTTTGGTGGTAAAAACAGAGAGACAGACCTGAATGGTGACAGATTAGGAAAAAGGGAGGTGCAACGAGACCTGGGTGTCATGGTACATCAGTCATTGAAGGTTGGCATGCAGGTACAGCAGGCGGTTAAGAAAGCAAATGGCATGTTGGCCTTCATAGCGAGGGGATTTGAGTACAGGGGCAAGGAGGTGTTGCTACAGTTGTACAGGGCCTTGGTGAGGCCACACCTGGAGTATTGTGTACAGTTTTGGTCTCCTAACTTGAGGAAGGACATTCTTGTTATTGAGGGAGTGCAGCGAAGGTTCACCAGACTGATTCCTGGGATGGTGGGACTGACCTATCAAGAAAGACTGGATCAACTGGGCTTATATTCACTGGAGTTCAGAAGAATGAGAGGGGACCTCATAGAAACGTTTAAAATTCTGACGGGTTTAGACAGGTTAGATGCAGGAAGAATGTTCCCAATGTTGGGGAAGTCCAGAACCAGGGGTCACAGTCTAAGGATAAGGGGTAAGCCATTTAGGACTGAGATGAGGAGAAACATCTTCACCCAGAGAGTGGTGAACCTGTGGAATTCTCTACCACAGAAAGTTGTTGAGGCCAATTCACTAAATATATTCAAAACGGAGTTAGATGAAGTCCTTACTACGAGGGGGATCAAGGGGTATGGCGAGAAAGCAGGAATGGGGTACTGAAGTTGCATGTTCAGCCATGAACTCATTGAATGGCGGTGCAGGCTAGAAGGGCCGAATGGCCTACTCCTGCACCTATTTTCTATGTTCTATGTTTCTATGTTTAGAACACAAGTGAGAGCGGGGCTAGAGAAGACTTGGCAATGTCAAAAGCTAATCATTCTCCTTCCCCCACTCTGTCCCAATCTTCCACAAGATGTTCTGCATGATCTGCTCCCCCAGACAATCCATTCCACAGGTTCATCCCACCAGCGCTATTGGGATAAGAGCAGGGGAGTTATCCCCAGTGTCCTGGGGCCAATATTTATCCCTCAATCAACCCATCACAAAAAACAGATGATCTGGTCATTATCACATTGCTGTGTGTGAGAGATGGTTTTCACAAACTGGCTGCTGCGTTTCCTACATTGCAACAGTGACAACAATTCTAAAATGCTGGTGAAGGTCATCGACCTGAAACGTTAATTCGGTTTCTCTCTCAAAAAGATGCTGCCCGACCTGCTGAGTGTTTCCAGCATTTTCGGTTTCGGTTTCAAAAAGTATTTATTTGGCTGTAAAGTGCTTTGGGTCATCCTGAGGTTGTGAAAGGTGCTATATAAATGCAAGTTCTTTCTGTCACACGACTTAACACGGAAAATCATCATCGTCATAGGCAGTCCCTCGGAATCGAGGAAGACTTGCTTCCACTCTAAAAATGAGTTCTCAGGTGGCTGAACAGTCCACTAAGAGAACCACAGACCCTGTCACAGGTGGGACAGACAGTGGTTGAGGGAAAGGGTGGGTGGGGAGTCTGGTTTGCCGCACGCTCCTTCCGCTGCCTGCGCTTAATTTCTGCATGCTCTCGGCGACGAGACTCGAGGTGCTCAGCGCCCTCCCGGATGCACTTCCTCCACTCAGGGTGGCCTTTGGCCAAGGACTCCCAGGTGTCAGTGGGGATGTCGCACTTTATCAGGGAGGCTTTGAGGATGTCCTTGTAATGTTTCCTCTGCCCACCTTTGGCTCGTTTGCCGTGAAGGAGTTCCGAGTAGAGCGCTTGCTTTGGGAGTCATGTGTCTGACATGCGGACAATGTGGCCCGCCCAGCGGAGTTGATCGAGTGAGACAAGGAAAACCACTCACTGTATGGTCATCAGGCTGACATTCTCGCACGATATTTGCTGCCAAGTGAGCTCGCTAAGGCAGCAGGTGGGAGGTGAGCTCCCGACTTCTGGAGGAATAAAGACTTCAGGCGGTTTTCCTCGTCGCATTTACAGCACAGAAGGAGGCCATTTCGGCCCAGTGTACCCGAACCAGTTACAGAGCGGCTTTGATGCGAAGCCTATAGGGTTGAACACCCAATCCTGAGCTCCCAGTAGGGAGCCATGCCCCCCAGGGACACACAGCAACGTGATAATGACCAGATAATCTACATGTTGATTGAGGGATAAATATTGGCCCCAGGACACCGAGGAGAACTCCCTTGCTCTTCTTCGAAATAGTGCCATGGGATAGACTGGCTAAAGAATTAGAAAATTTGAAGACTCAGGAAAGAAAGTCGCGGGGGGGAAAGAGAGAAAAGAGGGAAAGAGCGAGGGAGGACAGGGCCTTGGTTTAACGTCTCATCACAAAGACGGCCCCTCCGACTGTGCGGCACTCCCTCGGTACTGCCCCTCTGACAGTGCGGCATTCCCTCAGCACTGCCCCTCCGACAGTGCGGCACTCCCTCAGCACTGCCCCTCCGACAGTGCGGCACTCCCTCAGCACTGCCCCTCCGACAGTGCGGCACTCCCTCAGCACTGCACTGGAGTGTCAGCCTAGATTTTTGTGTGCTCACAACCTGAACCCACAACCTTCTGACTCAGAGGCGAGAGAGTGCCACCCACTGAGCCACTGGCTTTAACATAGTAAACGTCCCGGCGCGTCACAGGAGCGATTAGCAAACAAAATCGGACATCGAGCCACATCAGGAGATTTTCGGACAGGTGACCAAAAGCTTCGTCAAAGAGGTTTCAATGAGTGCCTTAAAAGGAGGCGAGAGGTAGAGAGGTGGAGAGGTTTAGGGAAGAAATTCCAGAGCTTTGGGCCCAGGCAACAGAAGGCACGGCCACCGATAGTGGAGTGATTAAAATCGAGGATGCGCAAGAGGGCTGAATTTGAGGAGCGCAGAGATCGGGGGGGGTTTGTGGGGCTGGAAGGGATTACAGAGATCGGGAGGGGCGAGGGCCACGGAGGGATTTGAAAACAAGGATGAGAATTTTAACATCCTGCCTCTCTGCCTTGTCCGATCATTTTCACCATTTTGAACACTTTGATCATACAGGATTTCCGCCCACATGATTTCTAGCCTCCTGTCCATCTGCAGTATGTCCCTGCTGCCCTGGGAGATAAGTCACCGAAGTGTATTCAGAAGTTTCCCCATGAAAGAAAAATCCAGGAATATAAATCTTTGCAGCTCGAGAAGCACGGATCATGTTTCGAATGGGAATTCCTGCGCAGCCTGTGAGAAACCTGAGATCTTGTAAAGTGCCTCATATTCGGAAAGCTTGCAATGCAGGAAACTGTAAACGGGGACAGATATAATGCAGGTGGGGCCACCTGCTTCGGAGTAGGTTATAAAATAAACGAGTCCCAGTTGAATCCTGCCCATCTGGTTTGCGACTGAATGTGCGACCTTTGTGGAACAATGCCACAACCATTGTGCTGTCAGATCTCAGTGCATTAAATCCTCAACTTCTGCCCTCTTGAACATCCCTCATTATAACTGCTCAACCATCGGCGGACGTGTCTTCAGCTGCCTGGGCCCCAAGCTCTGGAACTCCCCCCCCCCCCTAAACCTCTCCGCCTCTCTTTCCTCCTTTAAGACGCTCCTTAAAACCTACCTCTTTGAATTTGCTTTTGGTCACCTGCCCTAATTTCTTCTGTAGCTCAGTGTCAAATTTATCTGTTTGTCTGTAACACCGCTGTGAAACGCCTTGGGACGTTTTACTACTTTAAAAGGCGCTATATAAATACAAGTTATTATTATTATTGTAAAACAATTGGGGGAATATGGGGAAAGAACAGGGGGAGTGGGACTAATTGGATCACTCGTTCAAAGAGCCAACACAGACACGATTATGTATGAATAAAGAGTCTGACCAAATACTGTGAGCTCAAAGTAAAGTGTGACCGCAGTCTTTTATTGCAGGTCTCCAGAGTGCCTCTCCAACCTGTGAGGCCTCCTTATGTACTGGTGCTCCCAAGGGATTGTGGGATCCCTTGGGACTCCAGAGGATGAGCCCTCTGGTGGTTACACAAGGTATTTACAGGTTTATATAACAGGCACATTGGGCCGAATGGCCTCCTTCTGTGCTGAAATCATTCTATGATTATTTACAGCTCATCTTAAAGAGGCTTGGTGAATTGCAGTTGCCAAAGGTGGGGATTTCATGCTGTTGCTATAATTGGGCAGATTGATCCATTACCGCAACAGGCTGTCTGGTCTCAATTTTCCCCAGTTATCTGCGGCGATTTTTTGGCCTAAATTAAAATATCCAAGTTTCCCCAAAGATTGTGCGCCAGCGTAACTCAGTTATGATTTTTTTTAGGTTTTTCTTTTGCGTCATTGGGGGTGTAACCTGCACCAATTCTGGCCAAGTTTGATCAGCTCCGATTTACTCCAATATTTCTTCGCCTGCGTATGTGACCGCTGTGGAAAACCTTTCTGGGCAGTTAACAAAATCGACGCAGGTATCAGATACAGTTGCGCGGCCCGGACAGCAGCAAATTGGCTGCCTCGTTTCCCACACAACAACAGTGACCACACTCCAAAAGTACTTCATTGGTTGTAAAGTGCTTTGAGACGACCAGAGTCCGTGAAAGGCGCTATATAAATGCAAGTCTTTCTTTCTGAGTTCGAAGGTTCAAGCCCCACTCCAAAGACTGACCGGGCAATCTATGCTGACAGCGTGGTGCGAAGCTGAAGGAGTGCCGGAGGTGCCATCTATTGGATGGGATCAAAGCCCTGTTGGGGCGGATGTAAAAGCTCCCCGGCACTATTCAAGGAAGATCAGGGAGTTCTGTTGTCCTCACTAACATTCTTGCCTCAAACACCAAAAACCACCCCAGATTAACTGGGAGCTTGCCGTGCGCAAACTGGCTGCTTTGTTTATCTGCCCGACCACATTGACGGCATTTCAGAAGTAGCTTGTTTGGTTGCGAAATGCTTTGGGACGGCTGAGACTGTGATCAGCAATATCTGTGTGTGTCACCAGTGTTACGCTCAGCACTGCTTGCCTGGTGAACTCACAGTCAACAGCAGCTGAAGCTAAGGCAACGTTTCGGGGAAAGTATGTGCATTCTCATTATGTCCAAAGACAAGCCTTTCAGTGACCTCCAAGAATGGCAGACAATTGCTTATGAGCTCATTGGCTCCTCAAGAGTGATGTCATTGAAGGTGTCAGCTGTGGCTCAGTGGGCAGCACCCTCGCCTCTGAGTCAGAAGGTTGTAAGTTCAAGTCCCGCTCCAGACACTTGAGCTCATAATCCAGGCTGACACACCCAGTGCAGTGCTGAGGGAGTGCTGCACTGTCAGAGGACTTACTGGTAAGGTGTTAAACCGAGGCCCCGTCTGCTCTGTCAGGTGGACATAAAAGATCCCATGACACTACTGGAAGAGCAGGGGAGTTCTCCCCGGTGTCCTGGTCAATATTTATCCCTCAACCAACATCACTAAAAACAGATTATCTGGTCATTATCACATTGCTGTTTGTGGGAGCTTGCTATGCGCAAATTGGCTCCTACATTTCCCATATTACAACAGTGACTGCACTTCAATAAAAATGTAGTTAATTGGCTGCAAAGTGCTTTGGGACGTCCTGAGATCATAAAAGGCATTGTAGAAATGTAACTTACTTGTCCTGAAATGACTCACTGTTGTAATGTGGGAAACGCAGCAGCCAATTTGTGCACAGCAAGCTCCCAACAAGACATGAACTTAAACTGATAGCAATGTGATAATGACCAGATAATGTTGCTTATTATGTTGATTGAGGGATAAATATTGGCCCCAGGACAACGGGGAGAACTCCCTTGCTCTTCTTCGAAATAGTGCCGTGGGATCTTTTCCATCCACCTGAGAGAGCAGACGGGGCCTCGGTTTAACATCTCATCCGAAAGACGGCACCTCCGATAGTGTGGCACTCCCTCACTACTGCCCTTCCGACAGAGCGGCACTCCCTCAGTACTGCCCCTCCAACAGTGCAGCACTCCCTCAGTACTGCCCCTCCAACAGTGCAGCACTCCCTCAGTACTGCCCCTCCAACAGTGCAGCACTCCCTCAGTACTGCCCCTCCAACAGTGCGGCGCTCCCTCAGTACTGCACTGGGAGCGTCAACCTAGATTTTTGTGCTCAAGTCCCTGGAGCGGGACTTGAACCCACAACCTTCTGACTCAGAGGAGAGTGTGCTGCCCCTGAGCCATGGCTGACACTTAAAATTAGAGCGTTCGGGGTGATGTCAGGGAGCGCTTCTTTCACACAAAGGGGACTGAGAACCTGGAACGCTGTCCCCCAAAAGACTGTGGGTGCTGGGGGTCAGTTGGAGCTTACAAGATGGAGATCGGTAGATTGTTGTTGGGTAAGGGTATCGAGGGACGGGGAGCCAAGGCGGGTACATGAAGTTGAGGTACAGACCTGACACGAGCTAAATAAAGTGCGGAGCTGGCTCGAGGGGCCGAATGGCCGACTCTTGTTCCTTTGATTCTACTGAGAAGATCGTCCTCTGAAAAGTGACCCTGGAGGATTAAAATTTAAAAAAAGAGAGAGACGGCAAATCAAGTTACCAGTGGTAAGCGGTCACTCACCGGTCAGTGTTGAGGTTGAGTTTTCCAGAGCATTGCAGACAAATAACACGACACCTGTTAATGGAAGAAAACACGAGTAAACTACAGTGATCAGTGCTCGCTACGGAAAGGAACATGTGGATCTGACACATCCCTTTAATATACTGAGCGTTACTTCAGTGACACATATAGTGACAGTGAAAGTTAAACATACTTCAAATACGCTTTGGACCAAGACAATTTAATAATTACAGACTGTCCGAAATGTTTTGCGACAAGAATTCGTAGAATCTTAAAGCACAGGAGGAGGCCATTCAGCTCATCGTGCCTGTGCCAGCTCTCTGTGGTAGAGCTGTACAGTCAAGCCGACTCCTCCCCTGCCCTTTCCCCATAGCCCTGCAAATTTTTCCTTTTCCAGTACTTATCCAAATCTCATTTGAAAGTTACTATTGATCTGCTCCCACCGTCCTTTCAGGCAGCGCGTTCCAGATCACAACTCGCCGTGTGAAAACAAAAATGCTCCATCATCTGTCCCTGGTTCTTTTGCCGCTTATCTTAATTATGTTGATCTCTGTTTACTGACCACCTGCCAATGGAAAGAATTTCTCATAATCCCGAACACCTCTATCAAATCTCTCCTTAATCTTCTCTGTTCTAAGGAGAACAAATCCAGTCCCTAAGTCCCTAATCTCGGATATCATTCTGGTAAATCTCCTTTGCACCCTCTCCAATGCCTTGACATCCTTCTTAAGGTGTGGTGCCCAGAATTGGACACAATACACCAAAGAGGCCTAACCAGATTTATAAAAAGGTTTAGAATAACGTCCTTCCTTTTATACTCTATTTATAAAGTTAAGGATCTGCTTTAAGTCCCTGGTGTCCTGACCAATATTTATCCCTCAACCATTAAAACAGGTATAAAAGCAAAGTACTGCGGATGCTGGAAATCTGAAACGCTCAGCAGGTCAGGCAGCATATGTGGAGAGAGAGAGAAAGAGAGTTAATGTTTCAGGTTGTGGCCAGCTCTGATGAAGGGTCATCGACCTGAAACATTAACGCTGTTTCTCTCTCCACAGATGCTGCCTGACCCGCTGAGTGTTTCCAGCATTTTCTGTTTTTATTTCACTAAGAACAGATTATCCGATCATTATCACAATTGCTGTGTATGGGAGCTTGCTGTGCGCAAATTGGCTGCCATGTTTCCCACATTACAACAGTGGCTGCACTCCAAAAGTACTTCATTGGCTGTAAAGCGCTTTGGGAATTCCCGAGGTTGTGAAAGGCGCTGTAGAAATTCAAATACTTTTTCCGGAGATGAGAGGATTGACTTATGAGGAAAGGTTGAGGAGGTTGGGCCTCAACTCAGTGGAATTCAGAAGAATGAGAGGTGATCTTATCAAAACATATAAGATTATGAGGGGGCTTGACAGGGTGGATGCAGAGAGGATGTTTCCACTGATGGGGGGAGACTAGAACTAGGGGGCACGATCTGAGAATAAGGGCCCGCTCATTTAAAACTGAGATTAGGAGGAATTTCTTCTCTCAGAGGGTTGCAAATCTGTGGAATTCGCTGCCTCAGAGAGCTGTGGAAGCCGGGACATTGAATAAATTTTAGAGATAGACAGTTTCTTAATCGAGAAGGGATTAAGGGGTTATGGGGAGCGGGCAGGGAAGTGGACCTGAGTCTATGATCAGATCAGCCATGATCGTATTAAATGGCGGAGCAGGCTCAAGGGGTCGTATGGCCTACTCCTGCTCCTATTTCTTATGTTCTTATTTTCTTTTCAACGTACGGAAGGGTGCTTTCAGGGAGGAAGCCACAAGCTGCTACCCAGGTCTCTGGCTACCCTGCTCAGTCTGTGCTACCTGCTTGACTTCCTCCCGCCAAAGCTATGCTTCCAACTTCCACTGAGGTCTCCTTATGAAGAGATTGATCTGCTGGCCAGTGGCCCCTGACCACAGCACAACCGTTCAATACTCAATACATCAGAGCACAGTCATAGGTTGGTCATGAAAGGAAAGACTTGCATTTCTATAGCACCTTTCATGATCTCAGGATGTCCCAAAGTGCTTTGCAGCCAATGAAGTACTTTTTGAAGTGAATATGGGAGCCAATTTTCTCACAGCAAGCTCCCACAAAGATAAATGACCAGAAATGTTTTTAAATGTTGTTGGTTGAGGGATAACTATTTTCCAGGATACCGGGGAGAACCCCCCCCCCCCATTCTTCTTTCAATAGTGGCCAGGGGATCTGTTATACCACCCGAGGGGGCAGATGGGGCCTCGGTTTATCGAGGTGTTCAAGTCCCTGGAGTGGAATTTAAGCCAGTCGACCTTCTGACTCAGAGGCGGGAGTGCGACATGGCCGACACCTGAAGGTTTGTGGGAATGTCAGGATGAACCTTTCTATCCCGGCGGGGTACCAGATACAGGCAACATCCGGAGTGAGCAGGAACAAAGTCATTGCACAGACACTGGGAACATCAAGGGATTGACAAACTGATCACCTCTTTTCGCCAAGCACTATGTATAGTCACGGCTGCAATATATATGTGTGTGAGAGTGCGAGTGAGAGAGTGAGAGTGTGCGAGAATTCGGTATGTTATTCAGTAACAGAATAATTGTTATATTCAGTTATAACAAATTTCTGATAATGTTATAAGTCTCTGAAGTGAAGCCACTTTCAAAGCGGGGTTGATACGAGATCGGGAAGCGTTAGAAACAGAAATGGGGACAGGATAAACCGTAAGGACGACATGAATTTCTGTCTCGCACGGCTAAAGCCAATCTTCTGGCATCCCCCGGGATTCACTAACATTGGTGGAGATTAAGGGAGATTAGCAGGGGAGCTAAGCCACAGATTTCTCGAGCAAAATGAAATCTCTTGTTTATTTGAAAGGTTATTGAAGTGAGACAGGGGGGTCCGGAACGCTCGTGTGTCCATTGGTGCCTAACTTGGCCTCCGAACCCGCTGTTTGGGAGCGGAGCGAATCAGCACCGATTTCTGGGAGGGGTGAGAGGAAAGGTGGCCAGGATTGCTTCCCTCCTTCCTCTTTAGGCCTTGCTTCACACCCCGACACCATTCCCCAATTGGCACCAGGGGGCAACGGGCTGCTGCCAGGGGGCTTCTGTCTGACGTGGGGGGGGGGGGGGGGGGGTGACCAGGTGACTCGATGAGCTACCCCCTAATTCTAGGGTCCAAAAATGACCTAATCTTGGCTCAGTGGCCTCGATTTAAAGGGGGGGGGGGGGAGGCGGGTAGGAAGGGTGCGGGGAGAGTCAGACAGCAGGCAAAGAACCCACCGGTTAGGACGGGAGTGGGCATTCAGCTGCAGACGGAGACCGATGGGAACGGTCAGTGAAAAAAACGAAAAGACTTGCATTTCTATAGCGCCTTTCACGACCACCGGATGTCTTAAAGTGCTTTACTTTTGGATTGTAGTCACTGTTGTAAATTGGGAAATGCGGCGGCCAATTTGCGCACAGCAAGCTCCCACAAACAGCAATGCGATAATGACCCAGATAATCTGTTTTTAGTGATGTTGATTGAAAGATAAATATTGGCCCCAGGACACCCTGCTCTTCTTAGAAATAGTGCCATGGGATCTTTTACGTCCAACTGAGAGGGCAGACGGGGCCTCGGTTTAACGTCTCATCCAAAAGATGGCACCTCCGACAGTGCAGCGCTCCCTCGGCACTGCACTGGGAGTGTCAGCCTAGATTTATGTGCTCAAGTCTCTGGCGTGGGCCTTGAACCCACAACCTTCTGACTCAGAGGTGAGAGTGCTGCTCACTGAGCCACGGCTGACACCACAGTGGGTGGGGAGGCTCGGAATTCATCACTTTCAGGAGGGGTGGGGGGGGCGCTGTTACATAGAATTTACAGCACAGAAACAAGCCCATTGGGGTGGGGGCAGGGAGGGGGAAAGGTGCTCCTCCTGGCCCACAAGGAGTTCAAAGACCTGGGCCTGTTCTGGCCGGTCGGCTGCTCCCACCGCGTTAGTGTCACCGTGGCAACAGACAGCGTGGGGCTTCCATCGTGCCAACGATAGCATCCGGCCGAGAGTTCTGAACCTTAAATAGTTCCCAGCCTCATCCCCGCTGTGAATATTACGGAGCTCAGGAATGGGGGAGGCGGCATTGCGATGTTCAAGACTTTTATCCCCTTTCCTGCCGGTTGGGTTGGCGGTTCGATTGATCCTGCTTCCGACGGGCCAAAGTTCTCCCTCGGTCGGGAGCGGGCACGGTTAGGAACAGCAAGTTCCATTAATGCAGGTCTCAATCTTTCAATTTCTGCACAAACTCCAATACAGCAAACAGGAAGGGCAAAAAACCTGGTCCTAATGTCAAAAGACGTCAAACAAAATAATGCTGATCAAGGTATTGTCTGAGAAATAAGCCCAAACTCAGGCTGCCATCACAGGCACCACCCCACCCAATCCTGTCCCGGCAGCTGATTCGCGAATACAAGGCTCAGTGGGTAGCACTCTCGCCTCGAGTCAGAAGGTCGTTAGTTCAAGTCCGCACAAAATCCAGGCTGACACTCCAGTGCAGTACAGAGGGAGCGCCGCACTGTCGGAGGGGCAGTACAGAGGGAGCGACGCACTGTCGGAGGGGCAGTACAGAGGGAGCGCCGCACTGTCGCGGGGGCAGTGCAGAGGGAGCGCCGCACTGTCGCGGGGGGCAGTACAGAGGGAGCGCCGCACTGTCGCGGGGGGCAGTGCAGAGGGAGCGCCGCACTGTCGCGAGGACAGTACAGAGGGAGCGCCGCACTGTCGCGGGGGGCAGTGCAGAGGGAGCGCCGCACTGTCGGAGGGGCAGTACAGAGGGAGCGCCGCACTGTCGGGGGGGCAGTACAGAGGGAGCGCCGCACTGTCGGGGGGGCAGTACAGAGGGAGCGCCGCACTGTCGCGGGGGCAGTACAGAGGGAGCGCCGCACTGTCGCGGGGACAGTACAGAGGGAGCGCCGCACTGTCGCGGGGGGCAGTGCAGAGGGAGCGCCGCACTGTCGGAGGGGCAGTACAGAGGGAGCGCCGCACTGTCGGGGGGGCAGTACAGAGGGAGCGCCGCACTGTCGGGGGGGCAGTACAGAGGGAGCGCCGCACTGTCGCGGGGGCAGTACAGAGGGAGCGCCGCACTGTCGCGGGGGCAGTACAGAGGGAGCGCCGCACTGTCGCGGGGGCAGTACAGAGGGAGCGCCGCACTGTCGCGGGGGCAGTACAGAGGGAGCGCCGCACTGTCGCGGGGGCAGTACAGAGGGAGCGCCGCACTGTCGCGGGGGCAGTACAGAGGGAGCGCCGCACTGTCGCGGGGGCAGTACAGAGGGAGCGCCGCACTGTCGCGGGGGCAGTACAGAGGGAGCGCCGCACTGTCGCGGGGGCAGTACAGAGGGAGCGCCGCACTGTCGCGGGGGCAGTACAGAGGGAGCGCCGCACTGTCGCGGGGGCAGTACAGAGGGAGCGCCGCACTGTCGCGGGGGCAGTACAGAGGGAGCGCCGCACTGTCGCGGGGGCAGTACAGAGGGAGCGCCGCACTGTCGCGGGGGCAGTACAGAGGGAGCGCCGCACTGTCGCGGGGGCAGTACAGAGGGAGCGCCGCACTGTCGCGGGGGCCGTCTTTTAGATGAGATATTAAACCGAGATGTCGGCTCTCTCAGGTGGGTGTAAAAGGTCCCACGGCATAATTTGAAGAAGAGCAGGGGAGTTCTCCCTGGTGTTCTGGCCAATATTTGTCCCTCAACCAACATCACTAAAACAGATTATCTGGTCATTATCACATTGCTGTTTGTGGGAGCTTGCTGTGCGCAAATTGGCTGCCGCATTTCCCACATTACAACAGTGACTACACTCCGAAAGTACTTCATTGGCTGTAAAACGCTTTGAGACGTCCGATGTTCGTGAAAGGCGATATATAAATGCAAGTCTTTCTTTCATTCGCCGCGGTGCCCCGAGTTAATATTTATCCTTCAACCAACATCATTGAAAGCAGATTATCAGGTCATCGCTGTTTGTTTTGGAGTAGGGAAAATCATGTTGCCTAAGGGAGCGTCAATCGAGGGGTTAACACTGAGGTCAGAGTGTAATCCGGTGTTGACAGCGCGTGTGCGGGGGCAGAGATATAACCCAATATGACAGGAATACAGTCAGTGCACATCACAGTGCTGATACTACACTCTGCACAAACCCAGCTTCTCTCGCATTTAATGAGATAAAAGCTTCAATTCCCATGAGGCAGCAGCCTTGACACTGATCAAAGTCGCCATCCTCAATCACATTCTAATTCTGCTTTCATGTTATTTATATATATATCCCAAACATCTCAACAAAGCTGGGGAAACGACTATCACTATCCCGTCCGACCCGCATAATTCCGATTTGCCTGCTCCGAAAACATGTTGAAATTAAACGTCCGTCAATACGTGACACCAGCACTCGGCCCGCTGGGTGTGAAGACATGAAATGATTTCAAATAAAAGGACAGAACTTGAATAAGATTCCACGCAATGACAACACAAGCAGAGTTCAGGCTTGATATGAGCTCCATAGTTGCTATTGGCTTTGAAGTTCAGGAGCCATTTTCGCCCAATTATGCAAATAATTTGACCTCTTTTCTTTTACTGCGTTTGTTAAATATGTTTAACGTCATATATATCGGCCGTTCCTTCATCGTGACTGGGACAAAACTCTGGAACTCCCTCCCTAACAGCACTGTGGGAGCACCTGTACCACACGGACTGCAGCGGTTCAAGAAGGCGGCTCACCACCACCTTCTCAAGGGCGATTAGGGATGGGCAATAAATGTTGGCCTTGCCAGCGACGCCCACATCCCAGGAACAAATGAAAAGAAATCATTGTGGGAGTTACGAACAGACAAAACTGACGGGCAGGAAAAGCCTTGGCTGGACCATTGTGATTGGACACTTCCATCTCGCCCACCCTCCCCCGCAGCCAATCCCCTGGGAGAAGCAACCAACACCAAAGGGAAAAACCCAGGAACAACAGGGAAAAGTACTCTGGAAAAATTATTCTCCGACCCCCTCAGCGATTCGAAACCAGTCCATAAGAACACAAGAAATAGGAGCAGGATTCAGCCCCTCGAGCCTGAGATCATGGCTGATCTGATCCTGACTTCAACTCCATCTAGAAACATAGAAATTTATAGCGCAGGAGGACGTCATTTCGGCCAATTGTGTCCGCGCCGACAAAAAGCCGCACGGTCCTCGGTCAGCAGCCCCGAAGGTTACATATAAACCTATGAACTATGGCGGAAAGATAAAGAGCACCCGACCCGACCAGTCCGCCCCACACAACTGCTACACCCCTTACACTGAAACATTTCACACTCCACCCCAATCGGAGCCATGTGAACCTTGTCTGCTCCCCATAACCATTGACTCCATCATTCACAAATCTGTCTATCTCCACCTTAAATTTATTCAAACTCCACAGCTCTCTGGGGAAGAGAATTCCAAAGATTCACAACCCTCAGGAGAAGAAATTCCTCCTCATCTCCGTTTTAAATGGGTGACCCCTAGTTCTAGATTCCCCCACAAAGGGGAAGTATCCTCTCTGCATCTACCCTGTCAAGCCCCCTCAGAATCTTATACCTTTCGATAAGGTCACCTCTCATTCTTCTAAACTCCAATGAGTACAGGCCCAACCTTTCTTCATAAGACAACTCCTTCATCTCAGGAATCAACCTCGTGAACCTTCTCTGAATTGCCTCAAATACAAGTATATCCTTCCTTAAAAATAAAGGAGTTCAGGATATTGCACAGACCAAGTGATATCGATAAACACACTTAACTTCTATATAAGAACATAAGAAGTAGGAGCAGGAGTAGGCCATATGGCTCCTCGAGCCTGCTCCACCATTCAATAAGATTATGGCTGATCTATCCCAACCCCACTTTCCCGCCCGATCCCTATATCCCTTGATTCCCTTGCTATCCAAAAATCTATCGATCTGTGTCTTGAATATACCCAAAGACTGAGCCTCCACGGCCCTCTGGGGCAGAGAATTCCAAGGATTCACCACCCTCTGAGTGAAGAAATATCTCCTCATCTCAGTCCTAAATGGCCGACCCCTTATCCTGAGATTGTGACCCCTGGTTCTAGACTTCCCAGTCCGGGGGAAACATCCTCCCTGCATCTACCCTGTCATGCCCTGTAAGAATTTTGCACATTTCAATGAGATCACATCTCATTTTTCTAAACTCCAGAGAGTTTGGCCCAATCTACTCACTCTCTCCTCATAGGACAGCCCTCTCAACTCAGGGATCAATCTAGTGAACCTGCGTTGCACCACCTCCAAGGTAAGTATATCCTTCCTTATGAAATGACACTAATACTGTACACAGTACTCCAGGTGTGGCCTCACCAAAGCCCTACATTGCTTTATGGAGTTATGGTAGAAGATGAGCCATGATCTTATTGAATGGCGGAGCAGGTAATTTGGATTACTACACGACGTTGGAAGCCGGTTACAGGGGATGTCATTGTGGAATACTGTACTATTTAAACACAGCTTTAAATAAATTCCTTCAAGTATGGATTTAGGAAGATAAGTAATTGGCTCTCTGGATACCTCAACTGGAGTCCCCTGCCTAAACCTCTCTCTCTC
This sequence comes from Pristiophorus japonicus, assembly GCF_044704955.1. Lineage (NCBI taxonomy): Eukaryota > Metazoa > Chordata > Chondrichthyes > Pristiophoridae > Pristiophorus > Pristiophorus japonicus. The sequence goes on from NC_091998.1 coordinate 55,400,077, forward strand.
TCCTCCTTTAAGACGCTCCTTAAAACCGACCCGTTTGACCGAGCTTTTGGTCACCGATATCTCCTTGTGTGGCTCGGTGTCAAATTGTGTTTGATAACCCTCCTGTGAAGTGTCTTGGGACTTTTTACGACGTTAAAAGCACTATATAAATGCAACTTCTTGTACTTCATTTCCCTCGTCACCTGCTCAAAACCTTTCATAATTTGAAAGAGTTTTATTAAAAATCCACTTAATTTCCGTGCTCCACTGGAGCTCTCGGCGTGTTGGAGTCGAGGTTAATTGTTTTTCCGATGGATACTGGCTTATAATGAAAGAGAAGCAAATCACTTTGGCTTGTCTTGCGTTTGGTCTTTCCTCTGCAGCGATTTGGGATGTTTTACTACATTAAAGGCACTCTATAAATGCAAGTTGTTGTTGTGATGAATCGCACTTAGAATTAGTCCGAATCGCTAGCATTGTCACTCCGTCTGCTCAACAAGTACTTTTTTTTGAAGCGCAGTCACTGTTGTAATGTGGGAAACGCGGCAGCCAATTTGCTCACAGCAAGCTCCCACAAACAGCAATGTGATAATGGTCAGATAACTTCCCCTGCTCATCTTCTGAATAGTGCCACAGGACCTTCTACATCCACCTGAGGGGGCAGATGGGGCCTCAGTTTAACGTCTCATCTGAAAGACGGCCCCTCCGACAGTGCAGCACTCCCTCAGTACTGCCCCTCCGACAGTGCGGCGCTCCCTCAGCACTGCTCCTCCGACAGTGCGGCGCTCCCTCAGCACTGCACTGGAGCGTCAGCCTGGATTTTTGGGCTCAAGTGACTTTATGTCAGTGTGAAGTAGCTTTCCGGATTTAACGGAGTTGCGGGATGAGGTACCATTTGTCCTCTTTGTCAAAACGTCGGACAGTCAGTCAAATTCAAACTGGATTTGTTGCTCTTGAAGCCACAAAGGGCCCTAATTCTGGAAACTGATTACTGGAGCATTGAACGCTGCAGCAATCGATTAACGACAATGCCAGCAGCTTGGTCCGAGGATTTGTTTTTAATGGTAAGATCAATGAACGAGCGACATTAACTGGGGCTCCTTTGTGCTGCAGGGTTGCAGAGTGTGGAACACTGTCGCACAGGGAGCAGGCAGCTCTGTCACAAGCAATCAACTTTAAACCTTGTTTCAGGCAAAGACTGGGCAAAACCCAGGAGACAAGTTGCTCGATGGCGGTACAGGATAAATCTGGCTTTTGTGTCACATTGGTGAGCTGTCCTGTGTCACAATGGGCTACAATCCCAACCCACCTTTTCAGTCAAAGTTGCTCAATTCCAACGATCTGGCAATTCCAGTCTTTTTTTTTAAGCAGTCAACTCCCACTTTGCTGTGCTATTTAGGTTACTTAACTCAAATTACTGGCCAATTAGTGGCTGAATTACCCACTCCCTTCTCGCCCCAGACTCGGTGCCTCTTTCCCTCACCGAATAGTTCGGATCTGGAATGCACTGCCTGTTCGGGCGGTGGAAACAGATTCAATCGCAGCCAAGGGAATTGGATAAATACTTGGCAAAAATTGCAGGGATATGGGGAACGAGCAGGGCTAACCGGATTGCTCTTGGAAAGAGCCAGCGCATATTCGATGGGCTGAATGGCCCCCTTCCGCGCTGTACTGTGCCAGGGTTCTAGGATTGAGATTGAGATTGACTGAATGTCGACTGTGAACAGGGACTGGACTGAAATGGGAAGTCTAGACTTCTGTCTTCGGGACAAATCAGACTCAAAAATCAAACAACACATTCTGACACGTACAAGCAAGGACTCGTCTTCTTAAAACCACTGGAAATAGCACAAGGGGTCTGAATTAAAGCACCTTGAAGGATTTCAAGCTCTCCAGTTAGTCAACATGAAACATTTCTCTACTTAAATGGAGGAGGGGGGGGGGGGCGGAAGAGAAAAAAGTGTTCGTTTCTTACCTGAAAATATTAGAATAACTTCCCCACAGGAACTGAACATTGTTCTATTACTGGGTTGCCTGTACACACTGTGGATTGCAATGTGAGAGAGAGGGTTGGGCTGTACTCAGGGAGAGAGACAGACAGAGTGACCTTCCAGGCAAAAGAGAGGAAACCTTTACAACCAACTCTTAAAGCTGTCCTGTGCTTGGCGAGGCAAACACTGCGCATGTCGAAGGCGTCTCTTTAAAACAGTCGGGGTTTTCATACATTCCGATTTAATGTCGGCTAACCGCAAGCTACATGTACAATATAGCGACATTCTTTGCAAGCGTCCCTTCGCAGCATTTATTCAAAAGGTGATTTAGATATATGCCCAGTTCTCAAGATGCTAGTTTCAGTCATTTTTATGTGAAATATATTTTCCCCAGCACCTTTCACAAGCCCACTCCGTCCCAAAGCGGTTCTGTGGAGAGGAACAGAGTTAACGTTTCGGGTCAGCAGTGCTGCCTGACCCGCTGAGATTTCCAGCATTTTCTGTTTTTATTTCAGATTCCAGCATCCGCGGTATTTTGCTTTTGTATTTGTTTTTAGTGATGTTGGTTGAGGGATAAACTTTGCTCAGAACAACAGGGATAACACCCCCTGCTGTTCTTCTGAATAGTGCTACGGGATCTTTTATATCCACCTGAGTAGACGGGCTTCGGTTTTAATGTCTCATCCAAAAGACAGTACCCTCGATAGTATGGCACTCCCTCAGCACTGCCCCTCCGACAGTACACGGCTCCCTCAGTACTGCCCCTCCGACAGTGCGGCGCTCCCTCAGCACTGCCCCTCCGACAGTACACGGCTCCCTCAGTACTGCCTCTCCGACAGTGCGGCGCTCCCTCAGCACTGCCCCTCCGACAGTACACGGCTCCCTCAGTACTGCCTCTCCGACAGTGCGGCGCTCCATCAGCACTGCCCCTCCGACAGTACACGGCTCCCTCAGTACTGCCCCTCTGACAGTGCGGCGCTCCCTCAGTACTGCCCCTCCGACAGTGCGGCGCTCCCTCAGCACTGCCCCTCCGATAGTACACGGCTCCCTCAGTACTGCCCCTCCGACAGTGCGGCGCTCCCTCAATACTGCCCCTCCGACAGTGCGGCGCTCCCTCAGTACTGCCCCTCCGACAATGCGGCGCTCCCTCAGTAGTGCCCCTCCTAAAGTGCGGCGCTCTCTCAGCACTGCCCCTCTGACAGTGCGGCACTCCCTCAGTACTGCCCCTCCAACAGTGCGGCGCTCCCTCAGCACTGCCCCTCCGACAGTGCGGCGCTCCCTCAGCACTGCCCCTCCGACAGTGCGGCGCTCCCACAGCAGTGCCTCTCCGTCAGTGCGGCGCTCCCACAGCACTGCCCCTCCGACAGTGCGGCGCTCCCTCAGTACTGCCTCTCCGACAGTTCGGTGCTCCCTCAGCACTGCCCCTCCGTCAGTGCGGCGCTCCCTCAGCACTGCCCCTCCGACAGTTCGGCGCTCCCTCAGTACTACACTGGAGTGTCAGCCTAGATTTTTTTGCTCAAGGACCTGGGTGTGAACCCACGATCTTCTGACCCAGAGGCAAGAGTGCTGCCCACTTTGTGCCCCTCAGGGTGAGGGAATGTTGGTGCCAGGGAAAGGTGTGGTGATAATTTAAGGCAGCCAATGTCAGTGCAGGTGTCAGGTGGGAGAAGCCCCAGATGAGGTGGAACTCTACAGGTGCAGAGCAAAGCTCCCACCACACCCTGCCACCCCGGAGAGGTGCCTCAGCCAAGCCATGGAAGAGCACCCCATACTGCGCCAATGTGGCATCTTCTTCCATTTCCCACAGCCGCCGTCCCATCCAGCGGTGTCTCTGAGTCAGGCTGGTGGTTAGTGCCAAATTGTGTCCCATGCTCAACTGGATTGAGGCTTTCCAAACTCATTCAGGACCCTTACAGCTAACAGCCGTGGTTCAGTGGGTAGCTCGCACGGCTGAGTCAGAAGGTCATGGAATCAAATGCCTACTCCACAGAGACTTGAGCACATCGTCCAGGCTGACACTCGCAGTGCAGTACCGAGGGAGTGCGGCATCGTCGGATGTGCCGTCTTTCGGATGAGATGTTAAACCGAGGCCCAATTTGGAAAGGAAAGTGGGTGTCATGGCTGACATTCCTCTATCAACCAACAGTTTGTGGGATCTTGCTGTGTGCAAGCTGGCTGCCATGTTTCCTCACATGGCAACAATGTCTACACGTTGAAAGTAACTTGTTGAATGTGAAGTGTTTTGGAACTGTCTGAAGATGTGACAAAGTGACATTTACTCTGCATCTTCCTATATTTTCACTGCCCCGGGAGTGATTGGTGCTGAAACGTGATAGGTATGAACAAAACCAAAAATTCAGAAACACGGGGAGAGCAGTCATTGGCTGGTTAGTGCGCCTGACACTGGATCCAGGAACAGGAGGAGGCCATTCAGCCCCTCGAGCCAGTTCCGCCATTTAATTAGATCGTGGCTCTTTCTTAACCCCATTTATCCGGCCTCTGCTCCATCTCCCTCGTTGCATGTAGTGTATTTGCTTCACGGGTTTGTTTAAGAATTCACGACTACACATTTGCTGTAAGGACCTAGCAAGGGTTTATTAGCAAGGGTTTAACAACCAAAGTGAACCCGACCAGTTCACCCACAGGTTCACAATTGTAGGCTTCATTGTGGAGAACCTGAACTCAACTTGCTGGGGTTTTATTGAGTCTTGTGAACATCACATGACTGGCTCAGCCACTCACAATGCAACAGCTCCACAACTATTTTAAAGGCGAACATTAAATCAAGCGCCCCCTTTTGGCAAGGGCACTGGAACCCACAAATTTCCAAATAAAACTTTAACGGAAGCTTAAATCAAATTAAAATTTGGTTGCCTGGGGTGATGATGTACTCCAGTCCCTCCGGCGCCCATCTCTCGCGGAAGGCCGCGAGCGTACCGGTGGACACCGCGTGCTCTATCTCCAGGGACACCCTGGCGCAAAGGTAACCATGGAAGAGAGGCAGGCAGTCAGGCCAAAGGACCCTCTCGACCGCCCACTGCCTGGACCAGTTAATGGACACCTTGGCAACAGCTCCACAACTCTTTTTGGGGCAAACATAAACATTAAATCAAATACACCCCGATCTGGGGGACAAGCCAAACATTCTTCAGGCCCTTTTTTGTGTTTTTTTTGTTGGTTTTTTTGTGTATTTTTTGGTAGTTTTTTTTTTGGGCACTAAAATCATGATTTTTACAAGTGCCCCCTATAAAAGGGGGGAGGGGGGGGGCAACAGCTCCATTAGCCTGTGAGCATGGGCACAGGTGCATACATTACAGATGCTCTTACCCAAGAAAAATCTCGCGATCTCAGTCTTGGAAATTTCAACCGGCTGGCCGCATCCACAACCCTTTGGAGTTGCAGATTTCCGCTACCCTTCCAAAGAAGCAGATAATAGAAGGGAGTGACGAGAAGCTTGGTCAAAGAGGTGGCTTTTCAGGAGAAGATGGAGGCAGAGAGACTGAGAGGTTTCAGGGACAATCCATTTCATTGATTCTGACCAGGCTCAGGTGTAGCTAACAATTTTAGCACAGATTCACTCTCCTGACTCAGAGCTTAATGCCGAAGGAACACATTGAATTACAGCGTAGAAGGGGGCCATTCGGCCCATCATGTCTGTTCCGGCTCTTTGATGGAGCTGTTCAATTTAGTACCACACCCCAGCTTTTACTTCTCTTCAAGCACATGTTCAATTTCCTTCCAAAAGTTCCCGTGGAATCTGCTTACACCACCCTTTCAGGCAGTGCGTTACAGATCATAACCCTCAGAAAACAGTTTCCTTGTTTCCCCTCCAGTTCTTTTGCCAAATATTTTAAATCTGTAACCTCGGGTTACCGACCCAGAGGAAACTGTTTCTCCCCACTCGCTCAATCAAAACTCATCACAATTTTGAACACATCTATTAAATCTCCCCTTAATCTTCTTAGCTCCGAGGAGAAAATCCCTTGCTTCTCCAGTCTCTCCCTGGAATCTTCCTGGTAAATCTCCTCCGCACCTTCTCCAAGGCCTTGACAGGCTTCCTAAAGCGCGGTGGCCAGAATTGGACACAATATTCCAGCTGAGGCCCAGCCAGAGATTTGTAAATGTTTAGCATAACCTCCTTTGTTTTTGCACTCAGTGTCCCTATTTACAAAGCCAAGTATTCCATACTGTCGGAGGTACTGTCTTTCGGATGAGATGTTAAACCGAGGCCCCGCCTGCTCTCTCAGGGCGTAAAAGGTCCTGTGGCATTATTTCGAAGAAGTCCTGGGGCCAATATTTATCCCTCAATCAACATAACAGAACAGATTATCTGGTCATTATCTCATTACTGTTTGTGGGAGCTTGCTGTGCGCAAATTGGCTGCCGCGTTTCCCACATTACAACAGTGACTACACTTCAAAAGTACTTAATTGGCTGTAAAGTGCTTTGGGATGTCCGGTGGTCGTGAAAGGCGCTATAGAAATGCAAGTCTTTCTTTTCTTTATACGCTTTCTCAACCGCCTTCTTAACTTGCCCTGCCACCGTCAAAGATGCCAAGCTCTCCAGCAGGTTCGGCACGCTTTATAAACGAAAAGGAAAACCTTGTCATGCACCCTCACCAAATTCCTGAGGTGTAATCCCGTCACATGACACTCTATGCTGAAGAACAAATTTCTTGCAATCTACCTGTGGAACTTTGTACAGGTAGGGTCCGTCTCGCTGGCGCCCCCAGATGGAGGTTTAGCACAGGTCGCGAATCGAATTGCTTGTAACAAAGCACGAGCAATGTTAAAGGCAGTGACTGGCTCGCTAAATGTCACGCCACTAGTTACCTGTGGGGTGCTTTCGAAGAGTTTCCGAAGTTTAAGGGTTAAAAATAAATGCAGCCGAGGAAGGACTATTGGTTGATGAATCTGTTTAAAATAAACAGGCTAAGGACGTGTGTTTAAATAGCACATGGAAGGGGGAAATTTTGTTTGAAGAGGCTAAATGTTTGTCTGCAGATATCATGAGCTGTAATTTTACCAAGTATTTACAGCACAGACTTCCAGAAGGCATTTGACAAGGTGCTACATAAAAGGTTACTGCACAAGATAAAAGTTCGCGGGGTTGGGGGTAATATATTAGCATGGATAGAGGATTGGCTAACTAACAGAAAACAGAGACTCGGGATAAATGGTTCATTCTCGGGTTGGCAACCAGTAACTAGTGGGGTGCCACAGGGATCAGTGCTGGGACCCCAATTATTTACAATCTATATGAACGACTTGGAAGAAGGGACTGAGTGTAACGTAGCCAAGTTTGCTGACGATACAAAGATGGGAGGAAAAGCAATGTGTGAGGAGGACACAAAAAATCTGCAAAAGGACATGTGAGTGAGCAAAAAATTGGCAGATGGAGTATAATGTTGGGAAGTGTGAGGTCATGCACTTTGGCAGAAAAAAAATCAAAGAGCAAGTTATTATTTAAATGGAGAAAAATTGCAAAGTGCTGCAGTACAGCAGGCCAAAAGGTTAGTATGCAGGTACAGCAAGTGATCAGGAAGGCCAATGGAATCTTGGCCTTTATTGTAAAGGGGATGGAGTATAAAAGCAGGGAAGTCTTGTCACAGTTATACAGGGTATTGGTGAGGCCACACTTGGAATACTGCGTGCAGTATTGGTTTCCATATTTACCAAAGAATATACTTGCTTTGGAGTTCAGAGAAGGTTCACAAGGTTGATTCCAGAGATGAGGTGCTTGACTTACGAGGCCTCTGCTCATTGGAATTCAGAAGAATGAGAGGTGATCTTATTGAAATGTATAAGATTATGAGGGGGCTTGACAAGGTGGATGCAGAGAGGATGTTTCCACTGGTGGGGGAGACTAGAACTAGAGGGCATGATCTTAGAATAATGGGCCGCCTATTTAAAAGAGAGATGAGGAGAAATTTCTTCTCTCAGAGGGTTGTAAATCTGTGGAATTCTCTGCCTCAGAGAGCTGTAGAAGCTGGGACATTGAATAAATTTAAGACAGAGATAGAGAGTTTCTTAAATGATAAGAGGTTATGAGGAGCGGGCAGGGAAGTGGAGCTGAGTCCATGATCGTATTAACTGGCGGAGCAGACTCGAGGGGCCATATGGCCTTCTCCTGCTCCTATTTCTTATGTTCCTATTAGAAACAGGCCATTCAGCCCAACTGGTCACCCCTCAGCTGTCACTTTTTTTTTTAGAGAAAAGAGACCCAGCCTGTTCAATCGGTCCTGATGGGAATAACCTCTCAGTTCTGATATATTTTTAGTAAATATTTATTGCACCTTCTCCAGTGCCTCCGTATCTTTTTTTTATAATATGTCCGAGGAAACAATTCCCCCCGATGTACTTTATCGAAACCCCGCAAATGATGATGATTTTCCTGTGGTGTGCACAAGGTCTCGGAGTTAGTATCCTGAGAGAGTTTTTATGATTGCGGTTATCCCATCAGGAAAGGATGAACAGGCTGGGCCTCTTTTCTCTTGAAAAGAGAAAGTTGAGGGGTGACCTAAGAAAGGTCTTTAACATTATGAAAGGTTTTGATAGAGTGGATACAGAGAGAGTGTTTCCACTTGTGGGGAAGAGCAGAACTCGAGGCCATCAATATAAGACAGTCACCAAGAAATCCAATGGGGGAATTCAGAAGAAACTTCTTTATCCAGAGAGGGGTGAGAATGTGGAACTCGCTGCCACAGGGAGGAGTTGAGACGAATAGTATCGATGTATTTAAGGGGAGGCTCGACACGTATATGGGGGAGAAGGGAATAGAGGGTTATGCTGATAGATGTAGATAAGGAAAGACGGGAGGAGGCTCGAGTGGAGCATAAATGCCGGCATGGACTGGTTGGGCCGAACGGCCTGTTTCTGTGCCGTATATCCCGTGTAATCCTGTGTAACTGTATTTTCATTTGGTACGAAATAGTTCCTTGACACTTCTCGATCTTTCCTCTCCGCGTCCCCCTTCAGAGGGGAAATTAAAATAAATAAGACCCCCCCTGGAAATCGGGAATTGATAGAGAAATTGCTACAGATGTACAGCAGGAAAGATCAGTACAGATGAGGACAGACAATCGGCCCATCTAGAACATCCCTCTCTGGATACCTCCTGTGTCCCCTTCCTGCCCTTTGTAATGAATCCAGAGCATCAGTTGTACAGAGCCTTGGTAGGGCCCCATCGCGAGTACGTGTACTGCGTTTGGTTCTTGGCCCTGCACCTCAGGGAGGATATATTGGCCTTGGAGGGGGAGCAACACCAGAATGATGCCCGGGCTAAAAGGGTTAAATTATGAGGACAGGTCGCATAAACTTGGCTTGTATTTCCTTGAGTACAGAAGGGTGACTTAATTGAGGTGTTTAAGCCTTCGGCCGCCTGAGGAAAAGAGTGTTTGAAGATTAGGCCCTCAACTCTGCCACCAAGCTCATGGTCTACAGGGCTGTAGTGATACCCGCCCTCCTGTATGGCTCAGAGACATGGACCATGTACAGTAGACACCTCAAGTCATTGGAGAAATACCACCAACGATGTCTCCGCAAGATCCTGCAAATCCCCTGGGAGGACAGGCGCACCAACGTTAGCGTCCTCGACCAGGCCAACCTCCCCGGCATCGAAGCACTGACCACACTCGACCAGCTCCGCTGAGCAGGCCACATTGTTCTCATGCCTGACACAAGACTCCCAAAGCAAGTGCTCTCCTTGGAACTCCTTCACGGCAAGCGAGCCCAAGGTGGGCAAAGGAAACGTTACAGGGGTACCTTGAAAGCCTCCTTGATAAAATGCAACATCCTCACTGACACCTGGTAGTCCCTGGCCAAAGACCGCCCTAAGTGGAGGGAGTGCATCCGGGAGGGCGCTGAGCACCTCGAGTCTCATCGCCGAGAGCATGCAGAAAGCAAGCGCAGGCAGCGGAAGGAGCGTGCGGCAAACCAGACTCCCCACCCACCCTTTCCTTCAACCACTGTCTGTCCCACCTGTGACAGGGACTGTAATTCCCGTATTGGACTGTACAGTCACCTAAGATCTCATTTTTAGAGTGGAAGCAAGTCTTCCTCGATTCCGAGGGACTGCCGATGATGATGATTAAGATGATTAAAGGAGTCGATGGGGTGGATAAAAACTATTTTTTCCTGGTGGGGCGAGCCCAGAACAAGAGGGCATAACCTTAAAATTAGAGCTAGGCCGTTCATGGGTGATGTCAGGAAGCACTTCTTCACACAAAGGGGATTGGAAATCTGGAACTCTCTCCCCCAAAAAGGTTGTGGGTGTTGGGCGTCAGTTGGGAGTTTTAAAGACCGAGATTGACAGATTTTTGTTGGGTGAGGTATCAAGGGATCTGGAGCCTAGGCGGGTAATTGGAGTTGAGATGCCACAATCTGACTGAATGGCGGAGCAGGCTCGAGGGGCTGAATGGCCTCCTCCTGTTCCTCATGTACAAATGAGAGAAGAGATCATCATCGCATGAAACATTAACTTGCCCTTGCTCGTTATAGCTGCCAATGGCCCTGCCAGTGTATTTACAGGAGTTTTATTTGATTGATTTTATTATATTTCAGCAGTAATAAAAGAGGCAGCCTATTGTGAAATTGATCGTTTCACGATACAGAAGCTCTGGCTACAGGAAACCTTTCCGTTGTTCGAAATTGGCCGTTTCCAAGACTGATTGATTGTCGGGGGATGGGATGGGGTGGGGGGGGGGGGGGGGAGGGGGTGCATCTGTCCTTGCAATGAGACACAACTAAATCAATAATGGAAGGTTGCATGAGACCAGGATCGTTCCCACCAAACCAGGCCCAGAAAATCGTTCGGCATCGATCCTGTCGCCGTCTGCAATCTGAGTTGTTCTGAGAAATCATCACAGTCTCTGATGTTAAACCAGCTTCATGCGGAGCGGTTCAACACTGGCCATTCTGGGCACACTACGTGAAGAGACACGGGAGGAATAAAACAACAACAACTTGTATTTATATAGCGCCTTTAACGTAGTGAAATTGAAAAAATTTACACCGAGCCTCATAAGTAGAAATTTGCGCAGACATCCCCAAGCGCTTTACAGCAATGAAATATTTTTGGAGTGTAGTCATGGTTGTAATGTGGGAAACGCGGCAGCCAATTTACGCACAGCAAGCTCCCACACACAGCAATGTGATAATGACCGGATAATCTGTTTTAGTGATGTTGATTGAGGGATAAATATTGGCCCCAGGACACTGGGGATAACTCCCCTGCTCTTCTTTGAAATAGTGCCGTGGAATCTTTTACGTCCAACCGAGAGAGCAGACAGGGTCTCGGTTTACGTCTCATCCGAAAGACGTCTCATCCGAAAGACATCTCGGACAGTGCAGCACTCCCTCAGTTCTGGCACTACAGTGTCAGCCTAGATTTATGTGCTCAAGTCGCTGGAGTAGGTCTTGAACCCACAACCTTATGAATCAGAGGCGCAAGTGCTGCCCACTGAGCCACAGCTGACAAAGAGATGAGATAGTTAGACTCTGTTGACAAGGTGATTTTTTCTGAGCCTTTGTTGATGTTGCTTTCCCTTTGGCTGGTGATAATTCCCAGAGAGTGTCTCACAATGATCCGATTTTCACCCGTCTTTCTAACCCTCTGAGAAAGCTTGCAGATTCCACCCTAATCTAGTGGCATTGTCGGAACAACTTGCATTTATATAGTGCCTTTAAATTCCCCACGGCGCTTCACAGGAGCGTTATTCAACAAAATTTGACACCGAATCACAGAAGGAGATATTCGGACAGGTGACCAAAAGCAAAGAGGTCAGTTTTAAAGGCTGTCTTAAAGGAAGAGACAGAGCCGGGGCGGTTTAAGTCGGGAATCCCAGAGCTCGGGGCCCAAGCAGCTGAAGGCACGGCCACCAATGGTGGAGCGATTAAAATCAGGGATGAGCAAGAGGCCAGAATTGGAGGAGCGCAGTGGTCGCGGAGGTTTGTAGGGCTGGAGGAGGTAACAGAGCTAGGGTGGGGCGAGGCCGTGGAGGGATTTGAACAGAAGGATGAGAAATTGAACGATTACCAGACCGGTAGCCTCCCCTGAGGCCTCATGATGTGTGTCTTTGCAACCCTTGAAGACCAAAATCCTGGCCAGCCCTGCCCTCAGGCAATGCACAGATATATTTTTATAACGCGACCCGATTCCTCTGGTGGTGTTTCGGGTAGCTCAACACCACCACCTGCAGGGACATTGTGGTCCTACAGTCTATATTACTGACTCACCAGAACCAGACACTTGCAGCACAGAAGGAAGCCATTACCGGTATGTGCCTGCTCCTCACTCTCCAGTACCTGCCCAACTCCCTTTCTATAATTACTAATGGAATCAGCTTCCACCACCTTTTCAGGGAGAGCATTCCAAATCCCCACAACTCTGAGTGAAAAACAATTCTCCTCGTCTCCCCGCCAGATCTTTTGCCAATGATTTTGAACCTCCGACCTCCGGTTATTGACCCACTCGCCAGAGGGAATATGTTTCCCCCAGTTTACTCTGATCAAAACCACTCATCATCTTGAAATCCTCCACTGCGTCACCTCTTAACCGTCTCTACTCCAAGGAGAACTTTTCCAAACTCTCCTCACAGCTGCAAAGTATGCCTCAAAAATGAGCAGGACGCCAACCTACGCAGGCAAAGTCCAGGAAACAACAGGTTCCCAGAATTTACCTAAGAAAGGAGTGGCTCTTACGGCTAAAGGGACCAAGGGGTATGGAGAGAAAGCAGGAATGGGGTACTGAAGTTACATGATCAGCCATGATCATATTGAATGGTGGTGCAGCCTCGAAGGGCCGAATGGCCTGCTCCTGCTCCTATTTTCTATGTTTCTGTGTTTACTTGCCATAGAGGGAGTGCAGCGTAGGTTTACCAGACTGATTGCTGGGATGGGGGGATTGTCCCATGAGGAGAGATTGAGTAGACCAGCCCTATATTCTTTAGAGTTTAGAAGAGAGGCGATCTCATTGAAACGTATAAAATTCTTACAGGGCTTGAGAGGGTAGATGCAGGGAGGATGTTTCCCCCGGGCTGGGGAGTCTAGAATCAGGGGTCACAGTCTCAGAATAAGGGGTCGGCCATTTAGGGCTGAGATGAGGATAAATTTCTTCAATCAGAAGGTGGTGAATCTTTGGAATTCTCTACCCGAGAGGACTGTGGAGGCTCAGTCGTTGACTATATTCAAGACAGAGATCGACAGATTTCTGTATATTAAGGGAATCAGGGATATGGGGACAGTGCAGGAAAGTGGAAGATCAGCCATGATCTTATTGAATGGCAGAGCAGGCTTGAGGGGCCGAATGGCCGACTCCTGCTCCTAATTCTTATGTTCTAACCTGCCTGGCCACCCCAAGGAGAGTCACTGCGCAAAGGCAACATTGCCACACAGCACCCCGTGGCTGAACGGCCTGGCCAGTAAGTTAATTGCTCCACTTCCTTGGCAGAACAAGGGAGGGTTAAAGGTGAAACGAAATAAACTTGCCAAAAGCTGGTTGGGAATCAGTAAATGCAACAGCTGTGAATCAATTCCACCCCCCCTCTAGCATTCATTGATTCTGAGAAATGAGTGGATTTTCTGTAATTATACCCAATTATAAACAATTACCATTTGCTTGTTTTGAAGGAAGCATTTCATTTCCTAACCTGGAGTTGAGTGGGTTTAAATCAAACCCGTGTGTAGCAGCTGTTGCGATTGATTGGATCGAATTGGATGATTTTGTCTCGATGCTGCACTGTCCCTCATTCGAGTGCTCCAGGGCCTGGGTCACAGCATCAAAGCTCGACAGCGTCTCACCAGCTGCCTCAAGGAGGAAGAAAAATATTAAACTTGCAAACAGCAGTGAGTGTCCCTGGTACACCAATCACAGAAAGTTAACAGGCAGGTACAGCAAGCAATGAGGAAGGCAACAGGCAAGTTGTCCTTTGTTGCAAGGGGGTTTGACTTCCAAGAGTAAAGAAGTCTTGCTGCAATTGTACAGGGCCTTGGTGGGATCGCACCTTGAGTACTGTGCACAGTTTTGGGCTCCTTACCCAAGGAAGGGTATACTTGCCTCAGAAAGGGGTACAACAAAGGTTCACTAGATTGATTTCTGGGCCGAGAGGGCTGTCCTATGAGCAGAGATTGAGGCCCATATTCTCTGGCGTTTAGAAGAATGAGAGGCGATCTCATTGAAACGTATACATTTCTTAGAGAGCTTGATCGGGTAGGTGTAGGGAGGATGTTTCCCCCGGGCTGAGGAGTCTAGCACCAGGGGTCACAGTCTCAGGATAAGGGGGTCGGCCATTAGGGACTGAGATGAGGAGAAACTTCTTCACTCAGAGGGCGGTGAATCTTTGGCATTCTCTCCCCGAGAGGGCTGTGGAGGCTCAGTCTTTGGATGTATTCAACGCTGAGATCGATAGATTTTTGGACTCTAGGGGGAATCCAGGGATATGGGGATAGTGAACGAAACGAGTTGAGGTAGATCAGCCATGATCTTATTGAATGGCGGAGCAGGCTCAAGGGGCCGAATGGCCTACTCCTGCTCCTAATTCTTGTGTTTCTTATGAAATAAATGACTAGATAAACTTTCTTTTTAGTGATGTTGGTTGAGGGATAAACATTGTCCGGGACATCTTCTTTGGGAGTTGAAGAAACATTAGGACAGAGAACGGTACAGGGGTTTTGAGGAGACAGCGTGGCAGTGGGATTAGCTTGGATTACTCCTGCAGTGTGTCAACACAAGCCTGATGGGTCAAAGCAAGCATGCAGATTATCAACCAATCGCCAAACACTATCCAAAGTTTACATGGCTCTCTGTACTGAACTGACCGAGTCCTTGGAATAACTGGAGTTACAGAATACAAACAAGCTGATTTTCATCAGGAAATCATTTTGATTCCTGTACCACAGCCTGAAACTTGCTGAATTAACATTGGATCACTGCGCTCCTTCAATTCTGGCCTCTTGCTTGTCCCCGATTTCTATCGCTCCATCATTAGAGGCCGCGCCTTCAGCTGCCCCAAGCTCTGGAATTCCCTCCCTCAACCTCTCCACCTCCCTCTCCTCCTTCAAGACGCTCCTTAAAACCGACCTCTTTGACCAAGCTTTTGGTCACCTGTCCTAATATCTCCTCAGTACTTCATTGGCTGTAAAGCGCTTTGTGACGTCTGGTGGCCCTGCTGTCAAATCGGAGCCATAATTCATCTGTGAGAAGCCAATTAAAAGCAGCCGCAAGTAATTGCGAGTCTTGAGAGTAAGATTTACTGAGAAGCGAGTTCGGTATGTCGGGTTCCAGCATTGCAGCCGTCAAGAGTTTAAAAAAATTAGTTCCTGGGATGTGGGTGTCGCTGGCGAGGCCGATATTTATTGCCCTTCCCTAATTGCCCCTGAGAAGGTGGTGGTGAGCCGCCTTAACCAACCGAGTGTCTCGCTGGGCTATTTCAGAGGGCCCCTAAATCTCCTCACACCACAATTCAAAGAAAAGTAGGGAGTTCTCCCAATATCCTGGCCAATATTCCTCTCTCAATCACCACCACCAAAAACTGTGCAACTACCCATTGCTTTTTACACAAAAGGGCTGTCTGTATAAGTCACTGCACTCCAGAAACGTTCATTGTATGTGAAGTACTTTGAGATATTTATGAGCACCTGATAAGTGCTATATAAATGTAAGCCTTTCTTCTTTCTCTCAGTGTTCATGAACCGCTTGATCTTTCTTGGAGACATTTGGACTGTTCAATTAAATTTGACTGAGTAGAATGGCCCTCAACTCTATTCTTAGAGGAATGAGAGACGATCTCATTGAAACATGTAAGACTCTGAGAGGGCTTGAGCGAGTAGCTGCTGAGAGGATGTTTCCCCCCGGGCTGGGGAGTCCAGAACCAGGGGTCACAGTCTCAGGAAAAGAGGTCGGCCATTTAAGACAGAGATAAGGAGAAATTTACTCAGAGGCTGGTGAATCTTTGGAATTCTCTACCCCAGAGAGCTGTGGATGCTCAGTCGGTCAGTGAGTATATTCAAGACAGGGATCGATAGATTTTTGGGACATTAAGGGAATCAGGGGATAAGGGGACACTGCTGGCAAGTGGAGTTGAGGTAGAAGATCAGCCATGATCTTATTGAATGGCAGATTAGGCTCAGGGGGCTGTATAGAAACATAGAAACTAGGTGCAGGAGCAGGCCATTCGGCCCTTCGAAACTGCACCACCATTCAATAGCTGATCATGCAACTTCAGTACCCCATTCCCGCCTTCTCTCCATACCCCCTGATCCCTTTAGCCGTAAGGGCCACATCTAACTCCCTCTTGAATATATCCATAGAACTGGCCTCAACAACTTTCTGTGGCAGAGAATTCCACAGGTTCACCATTCTCTGGGTGAAAAAGTTTCTCCTCATCTCGGTCTTATATGGCTTATCCTTAGACTGTGACCCCTGGTTCTCGACTTCCCCAACATCGGGAACATTCTTCCTGCATCGAACCTGTCCAGTCCAGTCAGAATTTTATATGTTTTTATGAGATCCCCTCTCATTCTTCTAAATTGCAGTGAGTATAAGCCTAGTCGATCCAGTCTTTCTTCATATGTCAGTCCTGCCATTCCGGGAATCAGTCTGGTGAACCTTCACTGCACTCACTCAATAGCAAGCACGTCCTTCCTCAGATTAGGAGACCAAGACTGCACACAATATTCAAGGTGTGGCCTCACCAAGGCCCTGTACAACTGCAGTAAGACCTCCCTGCTCCTATACTCAAATCCCCTCGCTATGAAGGCCAGCATGCCATTTACTTTCTTTATTGCCTGCTGCACCTGCATGCCTGCCTTCAGTGACTGATGTACCATGATACCCAGGTCTCGTTGCACCTCCCCTTTTACTAATTTGTCACCATTCAGATAATAATCTGCCTTGCTGTTTTTGCCACCAAAGTGAATAACCTCACATTTATCTACATTATACTGCATCTGCCATGCATTTGCCCACTCACCTAAACTGTCCAAGTCACCCTGCAGCTTCTTAGCATCCTCCTCACAGCTCACACCGTCACCCAGCTTTTTGTCATCTGCAAACTTGGAGATATTACATCCAATTCCTTTGTCTAAATCATTAATGTATATTATAAATAGCTGGGGTCCCAGCACTGAACCTTGCGGCACCCCACTAGTCACTGCCTGACATTCTGAAAAGGACCTGTTTATTCCCACTCTTTGCTTCCTGTCTGCCAACCAGTTCTCTATCCACGTCAATACATTACCCCAAATTCCATGTGCCTTAATTTTGCACACTAATCTCTTGTGTGGGACCTTGTCAAAAACCTTTTGAAAGTCCATATACACTGGTTTTCCCTTGTCCACTCTACTAGCTACATCATCAAAAAAACTCTAGAAGATTTGTCAAGCATGATTTCCCTTTCTTAAATCCATGCTGACTTGGACTGATCCTGTCACTGCTTTCCAGATGCGCTGCTATTACATCTTTAATAATTGATTCCAGCATTTTCCCTACTACTGATGTCAGGCGAACCGGTCTATAATTCCCCATTTTCTCTCTCCCTCCTTTTTTAAAAAGTGGGGTTACATTAGCTACCCTCCAATCCATAGGAACTGATCCAGAGTCCATGGAATTTTGGAAAATGACCACCAATGCATCCACTATTTCTAGGGTCACCTCCTTCAGTACTCTGGGATGCAGACTATCAGACCCTGGGGATTTATCGGCCTTCAGTCCAATCATTTTCCCTTACACTATTTCCTGACTAATAAGGATTTCCCTCAGTTCCTCCTTCCCGCTAAACCCTCGGTCCCCTCGTCTTTTCGGGAGGTTATTCCTGTCTTCCTTAGTGAAGACAGAACTAAAGTTTTGTTCAATTGGTCTGCCATTTCCTGTTCCTAATTCTTATTACTGTCTTGCTATCAACCTTAATTTTTTGGGGTGGTGGGGGGATTCATGGGATGTGGGCAGCACTGGCAAGGCTGACATTTATTGCCCATCTCTAATTTCAGTGGGCAGTTAAGAGTCAACCACATTGCTGTGGGTCTGGAGTAACCTATAGGCCCAGACCGGGTAAGGGCGGCAGATTTCCTTCCCTAAAGAACATTAGTGAACCAGATGGGTTTATCCGACAATCCGGTAATTACTGATACCAGCTTTTTAATTCCAGATTTATTTAATTAACGGAATTTAAAATCCCCAGCTGCCATGGTGGGATTTGAACTCATGCCTCTGGGTCATTAGTCCAGACCTCGGGATTACTGGTCCAGTAACATTATCACCACGCTACCATATCCAATGGTCAGGAATCATCAGTCTTGCTCCACGCTTCAAAGGAACCGTTTGTTCTTCCAAGTGCTGGGGTGGGGGGTGTTTTTTTTAGAAATGGCCAAACCTGCTTCACCCTGAAGCTGAATTTGTACTCTCTGCCCCTCTGGGCACGTGACTACATTTCCTCCTAGCGAGCCTCATTAGGAAAAATAACAAGGGATCAATAGCGGCGAGGCGTTTAATGATTACAGAATACAGTGTGTCGTTCACACACAAAGCAAGTCTTGCATTTCAACACTGCAAAACAAAATCTAAAAATAGCACCAAAGAATGGGACCCCTCCTCCATCATCTCCCCGCTCTGCCGTGTCCCATCCGGGGGGAGACGCAGGGAAAAACACCTTCCAAACAGGAAAAACTGTGATCCGACCTTAAACGCGGCGAGATTAATCGAACAAAATTGACATTTACTAATAGTAGGACTGTGCAGCGTTGCGATAGATAGCTTTAAAAAAATAAACACGTGTATTTACAATCTTCTAGCTGCTGAGGGCAGTGTTGTTGTAGGCCTCTCAGGCATTAAGTGCTGTGTAAAATGGTGCACGCAAGGCTACAGCTGTCATTGCCGACCCATTTTCTTTGGGAGGGGAAGGGTGATCAAGATAGTGTCTGGCTCTGCTTCTCTGGTCCGTCTTTTGAAATGACCGATGAGAGTGACTCTGGTTTGCTCCCCCTCCGTCGCCCCTCGATGCGTCTGAGCCACATGCAGATCCCGGGGTCACAGCCGCGCTCAATGGCCCTGGGATCACCGGGGGGGGGGGGGGGGCGAGATGACAGTCAGCTGCCATTCAGCTCCTGGTTTGACCAACGGAAGCCTCTGCTCGTCAGTGCGTAAATGGGGATAGCCTGGCCAGTTATGGCTGCCCTCCTCTTGTCGTCTGACGAACCCTCACCGTTGACTTGTTTTGGGAAACTTGGGCGGGGAAGTGGAGGGCTGAGTCGTGACCATGCTCGGAATGGGGGGGAGGGAGTGGGCAGTGATTTTGAGGAGAAGTAGGCAAACTTTGGGGGGAGGGGGGAGGGAAGGCACCAATTGATCAAGTTCCCATTACCGTTGATGGTTGGTGTATACGCAAGGCAGTACCTGAAGACTAGCACATGTTGGTGTGGCCACGAGCTTCGTTGGCGTTTCAATAGACACTGGAGACAGAGAGGCAAGGGCGAGTTAGTTTGGACGCACGCCCTGCTCCTGCCAGTGGACAAACTCTTGACTGCAAGGCTCCAGTTTACATTTGATTTGTGCCAGGACACAATTGTTAAAAAAAAATCTGGAGTAAGCTGTACAAAGAGGAACCGAGAGATGCTGTTGCTCCTTTCCATCCACAATTTCTGGAGTTTCTGAAACAATTCACGTTTTTTTTTTAATTACAAGCAGTTCTTCAGACCGGTGGAACGAACGGGCATCACAGTTCTCTCCAGGATGGGTGAAAATGACCCTAGACCTCGTCCCGGAGCAGTGCAAGAATCCAGACGGAGATTCCAGAACGACCCCCTCCCTCAGTTCTCGCTGGGCACCGGCTGCTCCTCAGCCTCGGGTTTGGTCTCTGGTGATGTGTAAAGGAAATTGCAGCAGATGTAGAGTGGGAACATCAGGAGCCGGCTGTCCAGGTTCAGCACGATCTGCTCCTGTGGGGCCAAACACAAACTGGTGTAAGGAACAGACCGGGGAGCAAGCTGGATAAAGGCACAGGGGCTAATCCCCAAACTGACTTTCATTCCAAAATATCCACTTTTTGAGGTCATCTAAAATATAAACTGCTTGGTCTCTCTGGTAGTTGGGATGGGTTGGGGTTTGGGATGGGATTGGGTTTGGGACGGGTTGGGGTTTGGGATGAGTTGGGGTTTCGGACGGATTGAGGGGTTTGGGATGAGTTGGTTGGGGGGGGTTTGGGATGAGTTGGTTGGGGGGGTTTGGGATGAGTTGGTTGGGGGGGGTTTGGGATGAGTTGGTTGGGGGGGTTTGGGATGAGTTGGTTGGGGGGGTTTGGGATGAGTTGGTTGGGGGGGTTTGGGATGAGTTGGTTGGGGGGGTTTGGGATGAGTTGGTTGGGGGGGTTTGGGATGAGTTGGTTGGGGGGGTTTGGGAAGAGTTGGTTGGGGGGGTTTGCGATGAGTTGGTTGGGGGGGTTTGCGATGAGTTGGTTGGGGGTTTGGGATGAGTTGGTTGGGGGTTTGGGATGAGTTGGTTGGGGGGGTTTGGTTGGGGGTTTGGGATGAGTTGGTTGGGGGGGTTTGGGATGAGTTGGTTGGGGGGGTTTGGGATGAGTTGGTTGGGGGGGTTTGGGATGAGTTGGTTGGGGTTTGGGATGAGTTGGTTGGGGGCGTTTGGGATGAGTTGGTTGGGGGTTTGGGATGAGTTGGTTGGGGGGGTTTGGGATGAGTTGGTTGGGGGGGTTTGGGATGAGTTGGTTGGGGGTTTGGGATGAGTTGGTTGGGGGGGTTTGGGATGAGTTGGTTGGGGGGGTTTGGGATGAGTTGGGGTTTGGGATGAGTTGGTTGGGGGGTTTGGGATGAGTTGGTTGGGGGGGGTTGGGATGAGTTGGTTGGGGGGGTTTGGGATGAGTTGGTTGGGGGGTTTGGGATGAGTTGGTTGGGGGGTTTGGGATGAGTTGGTTGGGGGGTTTGGGATGAGTTGGTTGGGGGGTTTGGGATGAGTTGGTTGGGGGTTTGGGATGAGTTGGTTGGGGGGGTTTGGGATGAGTTGGTTGGGGGTTTGGGATGAGTTGGTTGGGGGTTTGGGATGAGTTGGTTGAGGGTTTGGGATGAGTTGGTTGGGGGTTTGGGATGGGTTGGTTGGAGGTTTGGGATGAGTTGGTGTTTGGGATGGGTTGGTTGGGGGTATTGGATGAGTTGGGATGGGTTAGGGTTTTGGGATGGGTTGGGATTTGGGATGGGTTGGGATTTGGGATGGGTTGGGATGAGTCCGATGTCCACCATACTCATTATTTACAGAGTAATTTAGTGCAGTGCCTTCCCTAACACCAGCCAAGCTGACTGCCGGCAGAAGCAAAATGATTCTGAGACCAATTTTAATATTCCGAGAAATTCCTCCCACCTCTGTAAGGTACAATCTCCAGGTGACGAGGGTCATCCACGATGCATCATGGTCCACGTTACCTACCATCCCTCCCTGATACACACCAATACATCGTCCATCAGGAACCTGTCAAGCCCCTTCTCAAAAGGACTGTTGTGCTTCCTATCTACCAATAATTGTACAACCTGCCCATCGGACAGCCACCGAGAATTCAGACTGAAAACCCGACTTCGGTCAGTTTTAAAAGCTGGATGCTCATGGCTCCACAATGCCAGATATAAATTTTCTGACAAGCTGTCAAATGTCAGTGCCGTAATCAGTCTTGATTATACTCAAGGACTTAGCTTCTACAGCTCTCTAGGTGGAGAATTCCAAAGATTCACAACCCTTTAAGTGAAAAAATTTCTCCATATCTCTAGTCTATTAACCAGTCTCTCACTTGAAAAAAAAAAATTCTGCTTTTCTATTCTTCCTACTAAAGTGGATAATTTTACATTTCCCCACATTATACTCCATCTGACCCCTTCATGCCCAGTCACTTAACTATATCCTTTTGCAGCTTAATTGCATCCTCCCCACAGTTTCCTTTCCCACCTAGCTTTGTATCGTCAGCAAACTTGGATATATCACACTCGGTCCCCTCATCGAAGTCATTGACATAGATTGTAAATAACTAAGGCTCAAGCACTGATCCTTGTAGCACCCCACTAGTTACACCCTGTCATGCCAAAAATGATTCCTACTCTCTGTTTTCTTTCTACCCGTTAACCAACCCTCAATCCACATTACTTCCAAACCCATGAGCCCTAATCTTGTATGAGGTTCTACTCCACTGCTCGCACGAAACTCCAGGACCTGCTGCAGTAGCACTGAATGTACATGAGCATTTACTGAGACAGGCCAACTTACCCTACTTCCGAACCACTAACAAGCATCAGATGGGTTACCTGGGGGTAGGTAGGTAAACACATCGTACCTTCCAGTGGCCTCGTCAAGGTGTCAGCCGTGGCTCAGTGGGCAGCATTCACTCTCGCCTCTGAGTTAGAAGATTGTGGGCTCAAGTCCCACTTCAGAAACATGAACACAAAATCCAGGCTGAGACTGATATAGATTGTATAATCTGACCGCTCTGCTTTACTGTAGTGTGTGGGCAGAAGTTAGATTCCTATCTGTTTATGAAGCTGATAAATGACTCTTGTTAAATGACTATGCCACGCGTGGCTTGTATCTGCCTCCCCATTAGGGATGCCTAGACTGCACTCCAGCCTGTGACCTTCTGTTCAATACCTGTCTGTTCTCTGAGTGCAAAGTACCATTTAGAGTGCCAGCTGTGGCTCAGTGGGCAGCATACCCGCCTCAAAGGTTGTGGGTTCAAGTCCCACTCGAGGGACCTGAGTGCATAAATCTACGCTGTCGCTCCAGTGCAGGACTGAGGCAGTGCTGCACTGCCGGAGGTGCCGTCCTTCGGATGAGATGTTGAATTGGGACCCTGTCGACCCTATTAAGTGGACGTAAAAGATTCCACGGCACTATTCGAAGAAGCTCAGGGGAGCTCGCCTCGGACACCATTATGCAGGAATTAGGGATGGTGATGGAGGGATGGGAGTCTGTGGTTTTCGGAGTACTGGTCGGCAATCTATTATGATCCTATATTGAAGAGCGATTCAGCCTGTGTGTGGGAGTTAACACTGAAATGATTCTCAATAGAATGGACCTTTCACTCGTCTCAATCTTCGACAGGAATATTATCTGCAAGGTTTAATTGGTTTCCACATCCAGAGATCAAACAAGTTACCATTCAGACACCTGCCAAAATTCTTTCCCTTTAAAGTGTTTTAAATCTCATCAAGCGAATGATCAATTGAACAATCAATGCCATAACTGCTTTTGAAGATCCAATCAATTTCCTTTCAGGCGCTAATAATCCCATTTAGAACTGCCAGCCCACTACTTGGTTGTCAAAGCAGAGGTTGGAATTGTCAAGTGGTCCCCTCAGGCTTCAGGTTGGCCCTGGTACGAAGTTTAATCCCGTGGCAAAATATATGTGGCTAAAGTGTAATTTGCGGGACTGAAACTCAAAACAAGATTCATCGGGGTACCTTTCAGTGAGCTGCTGGTCAAACCACTGTCGACGAACACTTGCAAAAACGTAATGGTACGAAATCCAAACCCTGATCGCTGTGCCTCGTGCGTGTTTCGCAGCCTCAGCGCTGTTCAAGGTTGACGAGGGCCGAACCACGTTGTTTAGAGTAGACAGAGCTGGAATCACACTTCCTGTAAGAGTTGTGGGCCTGGACTACACCAGCAAATAGGGAGCAGTGGGCCCAACAACATCGCAGGAGTTTCGGGGTTTGAGTTGGGCAGCTTGGTAATAACGCAGGTTACCGCCAACATTCCCAGCGTTAACACAGCCTGCCTCTGGCATGTTGCCCCTTTATAAAGCAGGTGCTTTTTTAATAACAGTCAGAAGGGACGTGTACGCGGAGTGCAGCATTCACATTTCCTTTTTACGCAACAGTCAGCGCCTTCACTTGAACATACCTGATCTTTCTCCAGGGACAGAACCTGGTATCCAGCCGACCGATTGCAGATCACTTTCCCATTGCTGTCAAAGGATGCCAGTCTCAATCTGCAATGGACAGGAGTTATACAGAGTGAGACCACAACTACGGCAATCCAAGAGGTAGTCTTCTGCTCTGGCAGAACCTAGTTTGGAATGCCTGAGGTCTCATTTTACTCAACAACTTGTTTTTCTATAGCACTTTTAACGTAGTGTCATGCCCCAAGGCACTTCACCGGAGTATTATGTGAGCTAAATTTCACACTGAGCTGCATAAGTAGAAATTAGCGCAGGTGAAAGAGGTAGGTTTTAAGGAGCGTTTTGAAGGAGGAAAGAGAGGTAGAGAGGCGGAGAGGTTTAGAGAGGGAGTTCCAGAGCTTGGGGCCCAGGCAACAGAAGGCACGGCCACCGATTATAATCAGGGATGCACAAGAGGGCAGAATTAGAGGAGCGCAGACATCTCGGGGGGTTGTAGGGCTGGAGGAGATTACAGAGATAGGGAGGGGCGAGGCCATGGAGGGATTTGTAAACAAGGATGAGAATTTTGAAATCGAGGCGTTGCTTAACCGGGAGCCAATGTAGGTCAGCGAGCACAGGGGGTGATGGGTGAGCGGGACTTGGTGCGAGTTAGGACACGGGTCAGCGAGCACAGGGGGTGATGGGTGAGTGGGACTTGGTGCGAGTTAGGACACGGGTCAGCGAGCACAGGGGGTGATGGGTGAGTGGGACTTGGTGCGAGTTAGGACACGGGTCAGCGAGCACAGGGGGTGATGGGTGAGTGGGACACGGTGTGAGTTAGGATACGGGTCAGCGAGCACAGGGGGTGATGGGTGAGTGGGACTTGGTGCGAGTTGGAAATATTGCAGGGATCTGGGGAAAGAGCGGGGAGCAGGACTAACTGGATTGCTCTTCAAAAGAGCCGGCACAGACTTGATGGGCCGAGCGGTCTCCTTTGGTGCTGTACTATTCTATGATTCTATGAAGCTGCAATACAGACTGCCAAGAGTAAGCATGTTTAATCAATATTACGCACCAAGAATTAAAGACACTATTAAGTTTTTTTAAAAAGCCTCAAGTTACACAGCAATATTATCGTATGAATTCTTAGCGTTTGAAATAAATTCAACAAAAGCACGGAAGAAATGTTAAATTTGGATAAGACATCGGTTAGGCCATGCTAGGAAATATATCAGATCCATGCAAAATAAAATTTATAGTTGTGAAAAAGGCTTGAAAAATTGGGGCATTTTTAATTGGAAGACAGAAGGTTAGGTTTTTAAACCTATGAAAGGACTTGAGGGAGATAATTGTGAAAGATTGTTGTCTCCATTACTTGGCGACAGGGGGATATAGACGGAGGATTATCAAGAATGAAGGAGAGAATAGAAGTCATGTTTTCACACAGAGGGTTGTGATTATTAGTACACCGCACAAGTGGCTATTGAGGCAGGGGTGGGAATTTGAAAAGGAAGAATATGGAAGGATCAAGGGAAATGGGGTTTGGGCAGAACACTCAGGCTAAGGAGCTAGCATCGCGACAGTGGGCATACTGGCCTCATTCTGTGCTGCAATTTCTACCCTTTGAAGTTCTCCTGACCACTATTTTAATGGAGCCTTTAACCCATTTGAAATAAGCATCTATTAAAATAGCCGAGTTTGACATTAACGCTTTCTGAAGCCAAATATAATCAAAATGCCAGCAAACATTGTAATCACTCGGAAACTTTTCACGTTCCATGGGATTCAGCATCAATTTACGATGCCAGTCCTGATCATTAATCCTCCCTCATTCTCTCCCCCCTCCCGCCGCAAAAGAATGCCCGAAGGGGGAAAAAAAGTGTCTGGGTGGGCATAAGAGCAATTGTATCAGTGCGAATGTTGTGTGTCAATGTCATTCTGCAAACTGGTGCAACCATAATTATTGAAGAATAAGTGCCCAGCATTGTATAAAACCTGAAGAAGCGACACATTCTCAAGACCATCGCTAAGTGTCAGGCGCTAAAATAATCGACTCTCCTGCCTCATCCCTCGCCTCAATCAGCGTCAATAATCCCCATGTGACATTTATGATAAAGGTTGCACTGAAGACAACAGACACCCAACAGCTTGTGCGGAGCTGCAGTTTACTGTGTAATGCAGCCTTTTTGGAAGCCTCTGAAACAGCAGACGCTGCAATCAATCACCGAGTTTCTGCACTCACTCCGGGACAGGCACCACTTTAGCGCAAACACCTGTATCGATCCTTGGTTCGACCACACTTGGAGCACTGCGTACAGTTCTGGTCACCATATTATAAGAACCTAAGAAATAGGAGCAGGAGTAAGCCCTACTACCCCTCGAGCCTGCTCCGTCATGGCTGATCATTGACCTCAACTCCACTTTCCTGCCCGATCCCCATATCCCTTGATTCCCCTAGACTCCAAAAATCTATCTCTCAGTCTTGAATATATTCAGAGACTCAGCATCCACGGCTCTCTGGGGCAGAGAATTCCAAAGAGTCACAACCCCGAGTGAAGAAATTCCTCCTCATCTCTCTTAAATGGCTGACCTCTTATCCTGAGACTGTGCCCCCTAGTTCTAGACTCTCCAGCCTGGGGAAACATTCACCTTGCCAATCCCTCTCAGAATATTGTGTTTTTCAATGAGATCACCTCTCATTCTTCTAAACTCCAGAGAGTATAGGCCCATTCTACTCAATCTCTCCTCGTAAGACACCCCTTATAAAAAGGATATAGAGGCACTGGAGAGGGTGCAGAGAAGATTTACAAGGATGATGTCATGTATCTTACATTATTATCTATAACTGTATCCTAACATGCTATACATGACTGTAATAAGATATGACCTGTAACCACCAGCATACCTTACCATCAGGGGTGCACTTGCAAGAGACAGGTATATAAGGACAGGTCTCAGGCAAGTGCAGCATTCCAGAGCTGTGAAATAAAGGTGCAGGTCCAGAGTGACCTTGACTTCACTACATGCCTCGTGTGAATCTGTACTGAGGGGACAGGAATTTACAGATGATACCAGAAATGCGAGGGTATACATATCAGGAAAGGATGAACAGGCTGGGTCTCTTTTCTCTTGAAAAAAGGCGGCTGAGGGGTGACCTAATAGAGGTCTCTAAAATGATGAAAGGTTTTGATAGAGTGGATACAGAGAATGTTTCAACTTGTGGGGAAGAACATAACTAGAGGCCATCAATATAAGATAGCCCCAAGAAATCCAATAGGGAATTCAGAAGAAACTTTTTTAACCAGAGAGTGGTGAGAATGTGGAACTCTCTGCCACAGGGAGTGGTTCAGGCGAATAGTATCGATGCATTTAAGGGGAGGCTAGACAAGCATATGAGAAGGGAATAGAGGGTTATGCTGATAGTTTTCGATGAGGAAAGACGGGAGGAGGCTCGAGTGATCATAAACGCCGGCATGGTCTGGTTGGGCCGAATGGCCTGTTCCTGTGCCGTATATCCGACGTAAGACAGCACTGCAGAAGTACCATCAGCGCTGCCTCCGCAAAATCCTGCAAATCGATTGGCAGTATAGGCGCACCAACGTCAGTGTTCTCTCTCAGGCCAACATCTCCAGCATCTAAGCATTGACCACGCTCGATCAGCTCTGATGGACGGGCCACATTGTCCGCATGCCTGACACGAGACTCCCAAAACAAGTGCTCTACTCAGAACTCCGACACGGCAAGCGAGTCCCAGGTGGGCAGAGGAAACGCTTCAAGGACACCCTCAAAGCCTCCTTGAAAAAGTGCAACATCCCCACCGACACCTGGGAATCCCTGGCCAAAGACCGCTCAAAATGGAGGAGAAGCATCTGGGAAGGCGCTGAACACTTCGAGTCTCTTCACCGGGAGCAAACTGAAGCCAAGTACAAACAGCGGAAGGAGCGTATGGCAACCCAAGCTCCCCACCCACCCGTCCCTCCAACCACCGTCTGCCCCACCTGTGACAGAGACTGTAGGTCCCGCATTGGGCTCATCAGTCACCTGAGAACTCGTATTTAATGTGGAAGCAAGTCATCCTCGGCGCTGAGGGACTGCCTAAGAAGAAGGAAGAAGGGTTTGAGAAATGGGGCAAGTGAGGCCCTTGATTAATAGCAATTCAAACACTTCTCGTTTGGGAGGAAGCCAGCAAACCACATGATCAACAGTTTTAAATGTGCGATCAATAGTCAAGGGTACAAAAGGAATTGGAGCCAAGGTGAAGAATCAGATCAACCTTCTTCTCCTTCTTAGGCAGTCCCTCGTATCGAGGATGACTTGCTTCCACCAAAAAAGGATGAGTTTCACAGGTGTTTCAATGAAGGACCTGATATTCCAGGTCCTGAACTACATGTTGAAGGGTGGAAGATGCCTGTGGGTGGATTTTTTTAACGTGGGGTGGCCGTTGCACACCAGCCACCACACGGGCTTGACAGAGCTAGGTCTTGGTCCAGTGGCAAGGATTAACCAAGACGACTGGAGACCAGCTCTGCTGCACGGACCTAGCGCACGCACATATTTCATCAAAACAGATCAGCTATGAGCTTCCAGAATGGCGGAACAGGTTCGGGGGACTAGATGGTCTCCTCCTGTTTCTGTACTCTGGGAGCAGATCACTATTCTCATCCTGCGATGTTAATGCTAAGGCAATCCCTGACTCACACAGCGAGTAACCAGGCCACCACAGCTCAACAACAACAGCCTGCATTTATATAGCGCCTTTAGTGTAGTAAAACGACCCAAGGCACTTCACAGACGTGTAATCTTGTAATCAGACAAAATGTGACACCGAGCCACATAAAAAGGACAGGTGACCAAAGGCTGTCAAAGAGATAGGTTTTAAAGAACGTCTTAACAGAGGAGAGAGGTATAGGGAGGGAATTCCAGAGCTTAAGGCCTAGGTAGCTGAAGGCACAGCCGACAATGGCGGAGATTGAAATCGGGGGGGTGTGCAAGAAGCCAGAATTGGAGGAGCGCAGAGATCTCGTAGGGTAAGAGGGCCGGAGGAGGTTACAGAGATAGGGAAGGGCGAGGGATTTAAAATTAAAGAGATCATTTTAAACTTTCATTTGCCTTTTTAAAAAAAAATGGATAGATTTCAATACCCCAAATACATTCAGCAAAAGCAATTTTTACGTCGTCAGTGGCAATGCGATTTTATCGGAGCAGAAGTTGGTGCTGTCAACTTGACATTAACTCGTAGCTGCTGTGGGGGGAGGAGTGGGGTGCCTGCATCATGTAGAGAACCACAACTATCAGTGTGGAAATACATGATGAATGTTTTGTAAATTCATTTTCTCTGCGGATGTGCCATGGTGTCTGTGACTGACACTCAGGCAACCTTACATGATTATCCATTAAATCATCCACTCAAACACCATGACTCCGAGCACACACAGTGACTGACACCCAGTAACAGAACAGCACTTCAAGGCATTTTTTGTGCTGATTATTCTTTGAGTGTATGCACTTTGAAGTAGTTACTAAAACCAGGATCTAATAAGGACCCTGTGCGTAGACTTTCGAAAGGCTGAGTCAGCAAGACACGTCGAGACTGAGTTGTTGAGCGCTCAGGCTGAAATTAATTTTCTACAGTCTCGGGGTCTTTGAGATGGCCCTCACTGGATTTTAGTCGCCCTGCACATTTCATCCCTTCTTAGCAACCCCTGAGCCTCGTGGCACTGTGCTACATGCAGGGCAGTGGGCAGCCACGAGCTGCACTTCAGGTACACACCTCTCAACTGTGAAGCTATGTGAATTTTCCATGTGGTGATCACGACCTGTGAAGCAGTGATCCGACAGTATTTGGACACAGGAAATAGGAGCAGGAGTCGGCCATTCGGCCCCTCGAGCCTGCTCCGCCATTCAATGAGATCATGGCTGATCTTCTATCTCAACTCCACCTTCCTGCACTATCCCCATATCCCTTGATTCCCTTAGAGTCCAAAAATCTATCGATCTCAGTCTTGAATATACTCAACGACTGAGCCTCCACAGCCCTCTGGGGCAGAGAACTGCAAAGATTCACCGCTCTCTGAGTGAAGAAATTTCTCCTAATCTCAGTCCTAAATGGTCGACCCCTTATTCTGAGGCTGGTGTGGGCCTATCCGCTGATGAAACCCTCATCTGTGCCTTTGTTACTGGCTCTAGACTCTCCAGCCAGGAGGAAACATCCTCTCTCGATCTACCCCGTCAAGCCCTGGGTAGATTTGGGACAGCGTATTGGTACACAATGGGTTTTCCTACCCTCAATTAACTGTGATTTGTGGGAATTAGAGGCACAAACTCTATGAAGAATCACATGAACCTAACTTCCTACTGCGCATACATTTGAATGTACTTTATAATTAAAAATCTATTCCACAGTGCAATCGCTCGTCCTTCTTCACCTCCTTCAGAGACATTTAATCAAGCTTTTTAATTACAGCTACTCTATAATGTTCCTATACATCAGGTAAAAGAGTGGAAGTCATTTACAGTCTCAGAATTGAAAGAATTTATCAAAATAAGGACCAAGAAGAGCCTGTAGCTGACGTGTTAGGCGGCAACAGTATTATTTGGAGCAGACATTTTTAGGACAGAGCAAAATGACGTGGAAGATTTCTCTGGAAAGGAGGGGGAGTTTCAGCCTGCGACCCCTGGATTATTGCTGGAGTGATCACTACACCTCCGTGACCTCGCCCCTCCCTCTCTCTGTAACCTCCTCCAGCCCCACAACCTCTCCAAGATCTCTGTGCTCCTCCAATTCTGGCCTCTTGTGCATCCCCAATTTCCATCGCTCCACCATTGGTGGCCGTGCCTTTTGTTGCATAGGCTCCAAGCTCCGAAACTCCCTGCCTAAAACTCTCGCCTCTCTTTTTCCTCCTTTAAGACGCTCCTTAAAACCTACTGCTTTGACCAAGCTTTTGGTCCCCTGTCCTGATATCTCCTTCTGCGGCTCGGTGTCAATTTTCTTTTATTGATAACGCTCTTGTCAAGTGGCTTGGAACATTATGTTACATTAAAAGTGCTGTATGCAAGTCATTGCTGTTAAATACGGCAAAATTCTGCTTCCAATTATGTGAATGTACCAGCCCATAGTTTATTGGTATGGGTACCTGCCCTTGGCCTTGGTTATCACATTGCTATGTGTGGGAGCTTGCTGTGCGTAAATTGGCTGCCCCATTTCCCACATTACAACAGTGACTACACTCCAAAGCGCTTTGAGAGGTCCTGTGGTCGTGAAAGGCGCTATATAAATGCAAGTCTTTCTTTAAATCACTTCAGACATTTAATGTTATTTGTGAAAGGGCGCGCGTATTTTGTGCTTCCTGCGATAACAGACTCAAGAGAGGGGAAGCCCAAATCGCCCGCCACGTGGCCTGCATACAAAAAACGCCGCAGTTACCGAACCCTTACCTGAAGGCGATGTTCCTGCGAGCCAGCAGACTCACGGCTCCGTTGCAGGGCTGGCTCAGGGTGTTCCTCTTGAAGATGATAAATCGGTTCGTGTAGGTGACCAGCAGGTCGAAGCCAAAGCTGAAACCGGTCCATCGCCAACAGTACTGGGGGGAGGGGGTGACAAACAAGTGGATCAGTGCGTCTTTATGGTACCTGTGAATTTGCTTCATGGGTTCATTGCTTAAGAATTCATGGCAACACATTGCTATTAAGAACGAGTTGGTTTATTAGTAAAAGGTTTAACAATCACACGACACATTACCAGTTCATCCACCAGGCTCACAACCACCTGCCTCATCGTGGATCCCCCGAACCCAACTGGCTGGGGTTTTACTGAGTCTTGTGAACATCATGTGACTGGCTAAGCCACTCACAACTCAACAGCTCTACAACTATTTTGTTGCAAACAATAATCAAGTGCCCCCTGGTTAAAGGGCCGGGGGGGGGTCACACTCCAAAAACTTTCAATCAAGTGCCCCCTTGTTTTTTGTTCTTTTTTTTTTTTTGAGGACACCAAAAACACAAATTATACAAGTGCCCCCTGGCTAAAAGGTGTGGGGGGGGGGGGGGCGGGGCACTAAAACTGACAAAATTAAACAAATGAAACTTTAGACATGTGGGTCAAATTAAAATTTGTTTGCCGGGGGTGATGATGCACTCCAGTGCCTCCGGCACCCACCTCTCACGGAAGGCCGCGAGCGTACTGGTGGACACCGCGTGCTCCATCTCCAGGGACACCCTGGCTCGGATGTAACCGCGGAAGAGAGGCAGGCAGTAAGGCTGAACGACCCCCTCGACCGCCCGCTGCCTGGACCGGCTTATGACCCCCTTGACCATGCCCAGGAGCAGTCCTACGAGGAGGCCTTCCGACCTGCCCGCTCCCCTCCGCACAGGGTGCCCAAAGATCAGGAGTGTGGGACTGAAGTGCAACCAGAATTTGAGGAGTAGCCCATTCAAAAATCGCACATTCCACATACACATGGAACATGGACTCCTCTAGACCGCAGAAATTGCAGGCGGCCTGGGAGCCCGTGCGCCGACTTAAAAACTTATTGCACAGGACTGCTCCGTGCAACACCCTCCAGGCCAAGTCCCCAATAAATAGAGGGAGGACTTCAACAGCTCTACAACTATTTTGTTGCACCTGGGAGCATGTTCATAGGTGCAAACAGTACTGCATCAAAAAAAGTTCTTCATTGTCTGCCGATTGGTAAAGACTGAATAAACAGTAACACGGGCTGTTATCTTAATAGGGGTGAGTTTGGAGGGAGAGGTGTTCTTTCTAAAGCTGACAGGGTATTGGATTGTATTAATAGAACAACGTGTATTTATATCGCGCCTTTAATGTAGTAAAATGTCCCAAGGCGCTTCGCAGGAGTGTCATAAAACAAAAATTTAACACCAAACCGCATAAGGAGAAATTAGGGCAGATGGCTGGTCAAAGAGAAGGAAAAAAGAATTGGATTTATATAGCACCTTTCACAACTACCGGACGTTTCAAAATGCTTTACAGCCAATGAAATACTTTTGGAGTGTATCACTGTTGTAATGTGGAAAAGAGGGCGGTTTTAAGGAGCGTCTTGAAGGAGGAAAGAGAGGCGGTTTAGGGAGGGAATTCCAGAGCTTGGGCACGGCCGTCAATGGGGGAGCGATTAAAATCAGGGATGCTAAAAAGGCCAGAATTGGAGAAGCGTTGATATCTCGGTGGGTTGTGGGGCTGGAGGAGATTACAGAGATAGGGAGGGGGAGAGGCCTTGGAGGGATTTGAAAACAAGGATGAGAATTTTAAAATCGAATCATTCAATATAAATCAAAGGGACATTATTTTGATCAGCTGGCTGATGAGACCACATTTGGAGTACGATGCCCATTTTTGGTCCCCCACATGGTGGGTGATATAGTGGCCTTGGAAAAGGTCCAGAGGAGAGATACAAGAATGGTTCCTAACTTAAAGTCTAGAACAAGGGGTCACAGTCTCAGGATACGGGGTAGGAAATTTAGGACCGAGATGAAGAGAAATTTCTTCACTCAGAGGATGGTGAACCTGTGGAATTCTCTGCCACAGAACGTGTGGAGGCCAAGTAACTGAATATATTTAAGAAGGAGATAGATAGATTTCATGACGCAAAAGGCATCAAGGGGTATGGGGAGAAAGCGGGATTATGGTGTTGAGAGGATCAGCCATCATCATCATCATAGGCAGTCCCTCGAAACGAGGATGACTTGCTTCCACGCCAAAAAGGGATGAGTTCACAGGTGTTTCAATGATGGACCTAATATTCCCAGATCCTGAACTACATCCTGAAGGGTGGAAGATGCCTGTGCGTGGATTTTTTTAACGTGTGGTGACCGTTGCACACCAGCCACCACACGGGCTTGACAGAGCTAGGTCTTGGTCCAGTGGCAAGGGTTTTCCAAGACAACTGGAGACCTGCTCTGCTGCACGGGCCTAGTGCGCGCACATATCGCAGTGTGGGCTGGCCCGTGCTGCCCCAGGGCCCCAAACTCAAGCCTCTCCTGGGCCTTGATTACATCCCTCCATAATCTCTCGCCGCTCCTGCTGTATCTGCCCACGCTCCAATAACCGACCTGGACCTTGATGATGTCACTCTTCACTGCCATTGCCCTCCTGCACCTGCTCACTGAAGCCTCCACGCCGCTCCTGGGCCGCCGCTCACCGCTCCTTTCATGGCCCCGACCTGCTGCTGGTGTTCTCACGCAGGTCGGGGCCTCCACGTTGCCATGAGGAAGGACGTTCTTGCTATTGAGGGAGTGCAGCGAAGATTCACCAGACTGATTCCCGGGATGGCAGGACTGACATATGAGGAGAGACTGGATCGACTGGGCCTGTATTCACTGGAGTTTAGAAGAATGAGAGGGAATCTCTCAGAAACATATAAAATTCTGACGGGATTGGACAGGTTAGAAGCAGGAAGATACTGGTGAAGTCCAGAACCAGGGGTCACAGTCGAAGGATAAGGGGTAAGCCATTTAGGACCGAGATGAGGAGAAACTTCTTCACTCGGAGAGTTGTTAACCTGTGGAATTCTCTACCGTAAAAAGTTGTTGAGACCAGTTCGTTAAATATATTCAAAACGGAGTTAGATATGGCCCTTACGGCTAAAGGGATCAAGGGGTATGGAGACAAAGCAGGAAAGGGGTACTGAGGTGAATGATCAGCCATGATCTTATTGAATGGTGGTGCAGGCTCGAAGGGCCGAATGGCCTACTCCTGCACCTATTTTCTATGTTTCTATGGGCCCAAGTTTCCACAAGAAAAAAAACGGGCGCCCCTCCGAGCTGGGCGCCCGTTTTTCGCACCTAAAACGGCGCCTAAAAAAATCCTCGGTATTCTCCACCGACTTACAGGTCCTGTGGCAATCGGCGCAGCCGGCACGAGCTGTGGGGGGGGCGAAGCCAGGTCCCTGCGCTGAAAACAGTGCCGGGACCTCTGCACATGCGCGCTACAGTCGGCACGCAAGTGCAGTAGCTCCAGGCGCCGAACTGTGTGGGAGGGGCTCGAAGCACGCAGCCCCTAGCCCTGGCTGAATGGCCTCACTGGGGCTGCGTGAATAAAGCTCCTCCCACGGCCAGCTCCTGCTCCCCCCCCCCCCCCGCCCCGACACCCGCTCCCCCCCCCGACCCGAGACCCGCTCCCCCCCCCGCCCCGACCGAGACCCGCTCTCCCCCCCACCCCCCCCACCCCGACCCGAGTCCCGCTCCCCGCCCCGACCCGAGGCCCGCTTCCCCCCTCCCCGACCCGACACCCGCTCCCGCTCCCCCCCCCCCCGACCCGACACCCGCTCCCCCCCCCTGACCCGACACCCGCTCCCCCCCCGACCCGACACCCGCTCCCTCCCCCCGACCCGACACCCGCTCCCCCCCCTGACCCGACACCCGCTCCCCCCCCCGACCCGACACCCGCTCCCCCCCCCTGACCCGACACCCGCTCCCTCCCCTGACCCGACACCCGCTCCCTCCCCTGACCCGACACCCGCTCCCGCTCCCCCCCCCCCCGACCCGACACCCGCTCCCCCCCCCTGACCCGACACCCGCTCCCCCCCCGACGCGACACCCGCTCCCCCCCCCGACACCCGCTCCCCCCCCGACGCGACACCCGCTCCCCCCCCCCGACCCGACACCCTCTCCCCTCCCTCTCCCCTCCCCTCCCTCTCCCCTCCCCCTCCCCTCCCTCTCTCCTCCCCCTCTCTCTCTCTCCCCTTCTCTCTCTTCCTCCCTCCCTCCCTCTTTCTCTTTCCCTCCCTCTCTCGCTCAGCGGCACGAACAGCTGCAGAATTCTCCCTGGATGAAGCACTTTCACACAGGTAGGAAGATGGTTTATTTAATCTTTTCTTGGCTCATAAATGTTTATTCAGGTTGGATTTATTTGTATAATATTTGTAGAAGTATAAATAAGGATTTATTGTCGAATTTAATGAGTTCCCTTCCCCCCCACCTCGTTCTGGACGCCTAATTTGTAACCTGCGCCTGATTTTTTAATGTGTAGAACAGGTTTTTTCAGTTCCACAAAAATCTTCACTGGCGCCATTCTACTTTAGTTTGGAGTACATTTTCACTGTGGAAACTTTCAAATCAGGCGTCAGTGGCCGGACACGCCCCCTTTTGAAGAAAAAATTCTGTTCTAAACTAGAACTGTTCTACCTGACTAGAACTGCAGAAAAAAAAATGTGGAGAATTGCGATTTCTAAAATAGTCCGTTCTCCACCAGTTGCTCCTAAAAATCAGGCGCGAATCATGTGGAAACTTGGGCTCTATATTTCTAGTCAAGATGCTCAACATAATTCCTGCCCCTCATTTTCATGTTTGTATGTTCTGATAGTTTGAAACACTCTCTCGTGCTTGTGGCTGGACTACAGTTTCCCCGAGTACAGTGAGTTCCAATTCTGAACCGCAACCTGTGTCTTTATTCTCAGTGCATGAGTTAGCGGAGTCCAGTGTTAATAATTAACCCGGAATTGTGATAAATCGCTTACCAGAGAACACCTGGGCGACCCGCCCTATTCCCCTGTCACTTCAGAGACCATAACATAACACATCCTTAGGCCACCCGAGAGCAGGCTCAATTATATAGCAATAAAAACCACACAGAACTAAAAGGAGCAGTACACTACGACAACCAAACTCGCACACTACATAAACTAGTCTGGCTGATTATTGACAAGATTCTGGACAGACGAGTGAAGATTGCGGGAGGCTCTCTGGGATATAAGGATGTTCTTCCTTTGATACAGGAGATCACCCTATATAAATCTGCCCGTCTTTCAGATGAGACGTTAAACCGAGGCCCCGTCTGCTCCCTCTCAGGAGGACGTAAAAGATCCCATGGCACTATTTCGAATAAGAACAGGGGAGTTCTCCCCGTTGTCCTGCCCAATATTTATCTCTCAACCAACATCACGAAAATTACTTGGTCATTATCGCATTGCTATTTGTGGGAGCTTGCTGTGGGCAATTTGGCTGCCATATTACAACAGTGACTACACTTCAAAAAGTACATCATTGGCTGTAAAGTGCTTTGGGACGTCCGGTGTTCGTGAAAGGCGCTATATAAATGAAAGTCTTTCTTTTTTTCTTTTGACAAATACATTATTACAGGCACAACGTCCCAAATCGGCTGTCGAGAATTGGAATTGTCTGAAAACTGGACATTTTTGAGGCACCAAGATGGCGACATTAGGCGGCGAGGGACGAGGAAACCGGTATAAAATGGTAAAAAAATGGCGCGAGAATCGGTGGGGGACAAGGAGCGCCAGCAGCGAGGTCCGAACTGCGGCAAAATCCGTAAACTGGCACGGTGTCGGTCCCGACGTTGCCGTATTTCAGGCGTTGTACCTGTACAACAAACAACGGCTTATGTTTCAGGAAACGAGTGTCCTGTCAGTGGTGTTCAAACCTCCCCGGTTCGACTGCTTCTCAATACTGCAAGAAACGAACATTCTCAGACAGCTCTAACCAAGGGGAATTTAAGAGTGCCAATTCAGAGGGACCCCCAGCTAGCTATGAACTGATTAAAAACAAAGACCACACAGTTTGGGGCAACATTTCCCTTCAAATACGAGGGCGAGTTCTGTATTGGTCACCCGCAGGCCAAGTCTGCCACTGAGCAAAGAGGCTGTGTGAAAATAATACAGGCGGGAGTTTTCCCAAACTGATTAGTGGGCCGTGTTAAAAATAGTTTTCGGGGAAATAAAATCCGGTAATGAGTGGCATTCAGGGCTGGGATTCAAACTCGTCTTTCCAACTGGGAGCTGGGGTTGGAAACGTGTAGCTGGCAGCCAGTTGGATAGAGAGAGTTCACCTCCCAGCTTTGGTGAGGTTTAAACATGAAATAAAGACCTCAGCGGCTTACAAATAACATCAGTGCATTGCTGGCTCAAACCCAAAGGGCTGCATTTTTCGGTTAGAGGCTTCTCAGGGCGCTAATGGCGGTGCGGCGGTTAATTCCACGGCAGAAAAAGGTTTGCGACGGCATCCGAGACATTTGACGGTGGGGCGGAGCGCGAAGGGAGGTGTTCCACACTTCTCTCAGGGCGCTCGGCCGGGTGAACAACTGAAAATCCGTTGCTAAAGAGCCGGCTTCGGAGCGCCCTAAGGGAAGCTTCCCGGCAAAGAAATAAATTGTGACAAAAAATATTCCTGATAAAGTACTTCCCCCGCTCTCCGCAACCTGTGTCATTTGGTTACCGACCCTCCTGTCACTGTCACTGCAAAGGGTTTCCCTTCATTTACTCTCTCAAAAACGTTCATGAATTTGAACACCTCTATCAAATCTCCCTTAACCGTCTTTGCTCCAAGCAGAACAACCCCAGTTTCTCGAGTTTCTCCACAAAACTGGTGTTTTTCAGCACGAGTACCATTCTAGTAAATCTCCTCTGTACCCTCTCCAAGGCCTTGACATCCTTCCTATACTGCGGTGCCCAGAATTGGACACAAAACTCCAGCTGGGGCCCAACCGGTGATTTAGTTGACATGCAGGTACAGCAGGCGGTGAAGAAGGCAAATGGCATGTTGGACTTCATAGCGAGAGGATTTGAGTATAGGAGCAGGGAGGTCTTATTGCAGTTGTACAGGGCCTTGGTGAGGCCTCACCTTGAATATTGTGTAACAGCTTTGGTCTCCTAATCTGAGGAAGGACGTTCTTGCTATTGAGGGAGTGCGGCGAAGGTTCACCAGACTGATTCCCGGGATGGCAGAACTGACATATGAAGAAAGACTGGATCGACTAGGCTTATATTCACTGGGATTTAGAAGAATGAGAGGGAACATATAAAATTCTGATGGGATTGGACAGGTTAGATGCAGGAAGAATGTTCCTGACGTTGGGGAAGTCCAGAACCAGGGGTCACAGTCGAAGGATAAGGGGTAAGCCATTTAGGACTGAGATGAGGAGAAACTTCTTCACTCAGAGAGTTGTGAACCTGTGGAATTCTCTACCACAGAAAGTTGTTGAGGCCAGTTCGTTAGATATATTGAAAAGGGAGTTAGATGTGGCCCTTACGGCTAAAGGGATCAAAGGGTATGGAGAGAAAGCAGGAATGGGGTATTGAAGTTGCATGATCAGCCATGATCATATTGAATGGTGGTGCAGGCTCAAAGGGCTGAATGGCCTACTTCTGCACCTATTTTCTATGTTTCTATGTAACTTCATTGCTTTTGTACTCAATGCCTCTAGTAATAAAGCCAAGGATCTATATGCTTTTTTTTAAAAAACAGTTTTCTCAACCTGTCCTGCCACCTTCAAAGACTTGTGTACATACACCCCCAGGTCTCTCTGTCCCTGCAGATACAATTGTATCCTTTAGTTTATTACTGCCTCTCCTCATTCCTCCGACCAAAATGAATCATTTCACACACACCTCTGTGTTAAATTTCATCTGCCACGTGTCCACCCATTTCACCACTCTGTCTATCTTTGTCCTCCTGAAGTTTGTCACTAACCCCCTCACTGTTTACTACATTTTTGAGTTTCATGTCATCTGCAATCTTTGAAATTATGCCCTGTACACCCAAGTTCAGGTCATTAACATACAGTATGTCAAAAACAGCAGTGGTCCTAATACCGACCTGTGGCGATCACCTCTGTATACTTCCCTCGTCTGAAAAACAACTGTTCACCAATACTCTCTGCTTTCTGTCCCTCGGCCAATTCCGTATCCAAGCAGCCTCTGTCCTTTTAATACCATGGGATTCAATTTTGCCAACAAGTGTATTATGTGGTACTTTATCGAGTGTCAAACAACATCAGCTGTACTCTCTGTTACTTCGTCAAAGATCAAGTCAGTCAAACACGATTTGCCTTTAATAAATCCGTGCTGGCTGTGTCATTTATGAGTTTACCGTGAGTGCTACGGACACGAGAGTCCGTGTATTACAGTAAATTCTATAGTTCTTACATAAAACGGGTTAGGAGTATGGATCTACTTGATCAGCTTCTCACAGTTGAAGAACAATCAGATCATCAAAAAAAGAACGCAATAATCTGCCAGTTGCAGTCCCAGGTTTTACCACAAACGAAGCTTGGTGATCTAACACTGCACCAGCCTTTAATGGCAGGGCTGCAACTACACAAAGATTTTAACACTGCATTTAAAAATGAATTCTCTGCAGCTCATTCTCATCCTTCCCCCTTCAAAGAAATATAACACCCTGGTATGTATAAATGCAAGGGATTTAAAACCTGTGCAAAACTAGAGGCCATCAGTATAAGATAGTCCACAAGAAATCCAATAGGGAATTCAGAAGAAACCTCTCTACACAGAGAGTGGTGAGAATGTGGAACTCGCTGCCACACGGAGTGGTTGAAGCGAATAGTATCGATGCACTTAAGGGGAGGCTCGATAAACACATGAGGGAGAAGGGAATAGAGGGTTATGCTGATAGATTTAGATGAGGAAAGATGGGAGGAGGCTCGAGTGGAGCATAAATGGACTGGTTGGGCTGAATGGTCTGTTTCTGTAATGTGTATTTTATGTACTTAGATATTTGTTGGTATCAGCTGTAAATTGTAAACAAGCCTCATTATAAAGAGTTACTCTTTTCCTTTCCCCACCCTACTTACATCGCCATCCTTTGCCAGCTTTCTTCCACAGCGCATGCTGTGTAGTTCAAACTCTTCCTTGTTGATTTCCTTCGGCCTAGAAAGACCGAATTAAATCCCATTTAAATCCAGTTCAACTTGCTGAACATTAGTCCGCACATTTAAGCACAAAAATCCAGGCTGACACTCCCAGTGCGTACTGAGGGAGTGCCACACTGTCAGAGGGGCAATAATGAGGGAGTGCCGCACTGTTGGAGGGGCAGTACTGAGGGAGCGCCGCACTGTCGGAGGGGCAGTACTGAGGGAGCGCCGCACTGTCGGAGGGGCAGTACTGAGGGAGCGCCGCACTGTTAGAGGGGCAATGCTGAGGGAGCGTGCCGTACTGTCGGAAGGGCAGCAGTGAGGGAGAGCTGCACTGTCGGAGGGGCAGTACTGAGGGAGAGCTGCACTGTCGGAGGGGCAGTTCTTTCGGATGAGACGTTAAACCGAGGCCCCAGCTGCTCTCTCAGGTGGACATAAACTGGCAGCCGGGCTCCTAGCTACGCTGTAGAATGGCGATTTCCGTATTCAAAAGAGGCCAAGTGCCTGAAGCAGGCTGACGCTTGGTCCGACAGGCTTTCAAGATGGAGACAGTGGCAGTGTCGTTCGGATGAAATGGTGATGTTCCCTCTAAGGTGTGTGGTGCGGCCGCGCAGTAATGGGAAAGCTCCCGCGCAGGCCTGCCGTGCCAAGCGTCAGCCTGTTTCAGGCATTTGGCCTCTTTTAAGTACGGAAATCGCCATCCTACAGCGTAACTAGGAGCCCAGCTGCCAGTTTACGTCCACCTGAGAGAGCAGATGGGGCCTCGGTTTAACGTCTCATCCGAAAGTACTGCCCCTCCGACAGTGCAGCTCTCCCTCAGTACTGCCCCTCCGACAGTGCAGCTCTCCCTCAGTAAATAACGCGCATGCGCAGAAATTTAAAGGGACCGCGCATTAAAATAAACAGGATGCACAGAACACAGGAAACAGTACTACCCACCCTGTTCTGAGGGCGTTACCG
Organism: Pristiophorus japonicus; assembly: GCF_044704955.1. Classification (NCBI taxonomy): domain Eukaryota; kingdom Metazoa; phylum Chordata; class Chondrichthyes; family Pristiophoridae; genus Pristiophorus; species Pristiophorus japonicus. Next base: position 55,441,478 of record NC_091998.1, read on the forward strand.
CCTCGCTAAAGCCAGGCTAAGCAAGTGAAAAATCCATGTCATCGTATCCATCGTAAGAGGGTTTGAAAACAAAAAACCCTCACCAAGAAATAAAAGTCAGGGCACCTACCCCAGATCGTTATCCTGCTCAGTCCTCAGCATCGCAAACCACTGCTGCTTGTACACGGCGGCCAGACAGCCTGGGGAAACAGAGCTCGCCGTTAGATTGAGGGTCAGACTTCCCAACTCGCCGAGGGCGATAAAGATGGAACCGTGGGGCAACGGGTGTCCCACACAACTCCCCGAGACATCTTTAGCAGCCGTTAAAATCGACTCTTGCTCTGCGGAGGTAACGCGGCGCAGTCGGCCAACGCGTGGTGCGACCGACAGCTCATCACAGAAGGTCACTCCTGCTACTCTCTCAGCCAGTCTAACGCCATGTGAAGTTGCATTATCAATTTCAACATTTTAAAAAATCAGTTGAAGTTGGAACAATCTGCAAAGTCAGAATGTTATTGCTTTCCCTGGGGACACGCCTGAGTTTTGGGTGGGACCTGAATGTGCCTCACTGCAGCAGCTACTAAAATGGCAAGAATGGAATTTTTTCAAACGCCAAAAAACAAATGTTGCGTCGACAATTCCCTTCTGTCACGGGCGGCTGCTTTGCTGGCACTGCCGAACGCACGCAGCCAGGAGCCAGGGCTCCTGGTACAGGGTGTACTTTTGGCTCCTTCAAAATGATATCAACTGTCAATTTGAAACCAGTCCCATGTTATTTTATGGGCCATTTTATTTTATGTTACAGGCGTTATATAAATGCTATTTGATGTGGCAGTACGTTGCTGTTCAGAATTAAACTTCAGTGTCTGTCGTGGCTCAGTGGGCAGCACCACTTTCACCGCTGAGTCACAAGGTTGTGGGTTCAAGGCCCACTCCAGAGACTTGAGCACAAAAACAAATATTGGCTCAGAAAATCAAGATGTAGAATCAGTCTGGGCGGAGCTAAGGAGCACCAAGGGGCAGAAAACATTGGTGGGAGTTGTCTACAGGCCTCCAAACAGTAGTGATAGTGTAAGGTATGGCATCAAACAGGAAATTAGAGATGCATGTAGCAAGGGTACTACAGTAATCGTAGGTGACTTTAATCTACATATAGACTGGCCAAACCAAATTAGTAACAATACTGTGGCAGTTGAATTCCTGGAGTGTGTACGATATGCTTTTTTAAGACCAGTATGTTGAGGAGCGTACTAGGGAACAGGCTATCCTAAATTAGGTATTGTGTAATGAGAAGGGGTTAATTAATAGTCTTGCGGGGTCCTTTAGGGAAGAGTGACCATAACATGATTGAATTCTTTATTAAGATGGAAAGTGAAGTAGGCCAATCCAAAACTAGGGTCCTAAATCTAAACAAAGGAAACTACGAAGGTATGAGGAATGAATTGGCTATGATAGATTGGGAAGATTCATTAAAAGGCATGACGGTGGATAGGCAATGGCTAATATTTAAGGAACGAATGCATGAATTGCAACAGTTATACATTCCTGTCTGGCGCAAAAACACAAAAGGAAAAATGGCCCAACCATGGCTAACAAAAGAAATTAAGGATAGTATTAGATCCAAAGAGGAGTTATACAAAGTTGCCAGAAAAAGTAACAAGCCTGAGGATTGGGAGCAATTTAGAGTTCAGCAAAAAAGGACCAAGAGATCGATTAAGAGGGGAAAGATAGAGTATGAGAGTAAACTTGCAAGGAACATAAAAATCGACTGCAAAACTTTTTACAAGTACGTAAAAAGAAATAGATTAGTGAAGACAAATGTAGGTCCTTTACAGACTGAAACGGGAGAATTTGTAATGGGGAACAAGGAAATGGCAGAACAATTAAATAAATACTTCGGTTCTGTCTTCATGGAAGAAGACACAAATAATGTCCCAGAAATTCTAGGGAACCAAGGGTCTAGTGAGCAAGAGGAATTAAAGGAAATGATTATTAGTGAGAAAATAGTGCTGGAGAAACTAACGGGACAGAAAGCCGATAAATTCCCAGGGCCTGATGATCTGCATCCCAGAGTACTAAAAAAGATAGCCATGGATATAGTAGATGCATTGGTTGTCATCTTCCAAAATTCTATAGATTATGGAACAGTTCCTGCAGATTGGAGGGTGGCAAATGTAACCCCACTATTTAAAAAAGGAGGGAGAGAAAACGGGAATTAGCCCAACATCAGTAGTAGGGAAAATGCTGGAGTCTATTATAAAGGATGTGATAATGGCACACTGAGATAATATCAATGGGATTAAACAAAGTCAACATGGATTTATGAAAGGAAAATCATGTTTGACAAACCTACTGGAGTTTTTTGTGATAGAATAGATAAGGGAGAGCCAGTGGATGTAGTGTATTTGGATTTTGAGAAGACCTTTGATAAAGTCCCACATAAGAGCTTAGTGTGCAAAATTAAAGCACATAGGATTGGAAATTGTTTAATTGACAGGAAACAGAGTGTAGGAATAAACGGGTCTTTTTCGGGGTGGTGGGCAGTGACTCGTGGGGTACCACAGAGATCAGTGCCTCGCCCCAGCTATTCACAATTTATATATAAAGAGGAAAGTTAAGAGGCAAAATTTAAAAAGATAGTAAGAATGCTAAGAGAGAGCACGAGATATTCTTGGCCAGCAAAATTAAGGAAAACCCTAAGATGTTCTATAAATATATTAAGAATAAAGGGTAACTAAAGAAAGGGTAGGGCCTATTCGAGACCATGAGGGTAATCTTTGTGTGGAGGCAGAAGATGTTGGTAGGGTTCTTAACGAATACTTTGCATCTGTTTTCACAAAGGAAAGGGGCAATGCAGATACTGCTATTGAGGAGGAGTGTGATATTCTGGATGAAATAAATATAGTGAGAGAGGAAGTATTAAGGGGTTTAGCAGCTTTGAAAGTAGGTAAGTTCCCAGGCCCGGATGAAATGCAGCCCAGGCTGTTGAGTGAAGTAAAAGAGGAAATAGCAGAGGCCTTGACCATCATTTTCCAGTCTTCTTTGGATCTGGGCATGGTAATGGAGGACTGAAGGACTGCTAATGTATTACCCTTGTTTAAGAAGGGAGAAAGGGATAGGCCGAGTAATTACAGGCCTGTTAGCCTAACCTCAGTGATGGGGAAATGATTGGAAAAAAATCCTGAAAGACAGGATAAATCCACATTTGGAAAGGCAAGGATTAATTAGGGACAGTCAGCACGGATTTGTTAAGGGAAGATCGTGTTTGATTAACCTGATTGAATTTTTTGAGATAACCAAGAGGGTCGATGAGGGTAGTACGTACGATGTTGTATATATGGACTTAAGCAAGGCTTTTGATAAGGTCCCACATGGTAGACTGGTCATGAAGGTTAAAGCCCATGGGATCCAGGGCAAAGTGGCAAGTTGGATCCAAAATTAGCTTGGAGGTAGGAAGCAAAGGGTAATGATTGATGGATGTTTTTGTGACTGGAAGGATGTTTCCAGTGGGGTTCCGCAGGACTCAGTACTGGGTCCCTTGCTTTTTGTGGTATATATCAACGATTTAGATTTGAATCTAGGGAGTATGATTAAGAAGTTTGCAGACGACACTAAAATTGGCTGTGTGGTTAATAATGAAGAGGAAAGTCATGGGCCGCAGGAGGATATTAATCTACTGGTCAGGTGGGCAGAGCAGTGGCAAATGGAATTTAATTCAGAGAAGTGTGAGGTGATGCATGTTGGGAGGGCTAATAAGGAAAGGGTATACACATTAAACAGTAGGCCACTTAATAGTGTAGATGAACAAAGGGACAGATCCCTGAAAGTAGCAGGCCAGGTGGATAAGAAGGCATACGGAATGCTTGCCTTTATTGGCTGAGGCATAGAATACAAGAACAGGGAGGTTATGCTTAAATCGTATAAATATTTTGGTTGGGCCACAGCTGGAGTACTGCATGCAGTTCTGATCGCCGTATAATAGGAAGGACGTGATTGCACTAGAGAGGGTGCAGAGGAGATTTACTAGGATGCTGCCTGGAATGGAGAATCTTAGTTATGAGGACAGATTGGATTGGCTGGGTTTGTTCTCATTGGAACAGAGGAGGTTGAGAGGAGACCTCATTGAGGTGTACAAAATATTGAAGGGGCTGGACATAGTGGATAGTAAGGGTCTATTTCCATTGGTGAAAGGGTCTATTACGAGGGACATAGTTTTAAGATGGTTGGTGGAAGGTTGAGAGGGGATTTGAGGGGGGGCTTCTTTACGCAGAGGGTTGTGGGGATCTGGAACTCACTGCCCGGAAGAGTGGTGGATGCAGAAACCCTCACCACTTTTAAGAGATGGTTGGATGGGCACTTAAAGTGCCGTAACCTGCAGAGTTACAGACCTAGAGCTGGTAATTGGGATTAGACTGGATGATCTTTTGTTGGACGGCGCAGATATAATGATAAGTACTGCAGGGAATAGAACATGGCCAGGGTGATCTCCTGGACTAGTTTCGATCGCCTGGATGGGTCGGAGAGGAGTTTTCCCAGATTTTTTTCTCCCGAAATTGGCCTGGGTTTTTGCCTCTCCCAGGAGATCACATGGCTCCGGTTGGGGTGGAGTGTAGAATGTTTCAGTATAAGGGATGTCGCAGTTGTGTGAGGCAGGCTGGTTGGGCTGGGTGCTCTTTGCCTTTCTATCATTGTTCATAGGTTTATATGTAACCTTTAGGGCTGCTGACCAAGGGCCGTGCGGCTCTTTGTCGGCCAGCGTGGAAACGATGGGCCGAAATGGCCTCCTTCTGCACTATAAATTTCTATGTTTCTATACATAAAGGATTTGGATGAGGGAATCAAATGTAATATTTCCAAGTTTGCTGACAACACAAAACTAGGTGAGATTGTGAGTAGTGAGGAGGATGCAAAGACGCTGCAAGGCGATTTAGAAAGGTTGAGTGAGTGGGCAAACACATGGCAGATGCAGTGTAAGTATAACGTGGATAAATGTGAAGTTATCCACTTTAGTAGGAAAAACATAAGGATGTACAGAGGCTTGGGAAGAGTCGATGTACAGAGGGACCTGGGTGTCCTTGTGCACCAGTCATTGAAAACAAACACTGAGGTGCAGCAAGCAGTTAGGAAGGCAAATGATATGTTGGCCTTCATTGCAAGAGGAACAAGGATGTCTATCTACAGTTTACAGGGCTTTGGTGAGACCATACCTGGAGTATTGTGTGCAGTTTTGATCTCCTTGCCTAAGAAAGGATATACTTGCCAAAGAGGGAGTGTAGCGAAGGTGCACCAGACTGATTCCTGGGATGGCAGGACTGTCGTATGAGGAGAGATTGGATCGACTAGGCCTGTATTTACTAGAGTTTAGAAAAATGAGAGGGAGTCTCATTGAAACATATAAAATTCTGACGGGGTTGGACAGACTGGATGCGGGGAGGATGTTTCCCCGGGGGCTGGGAAGTCTAGAACAAGGGGTCACAGTCTCAGGATACGGGGTAGGAAATTTAGGACCGAGATGAGGAGAAATGTTTTCACTCAGAGGGTGGTGAACCTGTGGAATTCTCTACCACAGAAGGCTGTGGAGACCAAGTCACTGAATATATTTAAGAGGGAGATAGATAGATTTCTAGAAACAAAAGGTATCAAGGGGTATGGGGAAAAAGCGGGAATATGGTGTTGAGATAGAGGATCAGCCATGATCATATTGAATGGCTGTGCAGACTCGAAGGGCCGAATGGCCGACTACTGCTCCTATTTTCTATGTTTCTATGTTTCTAAATCTAGGCTGACACTCCTGTGCAGTACTGAGGGAGCGCTGCACTGTCGGAGGGGCAGTGCTGAGGGAGTGCTGCACTGTGGGAGGGGCAGTACTGAGGAGCGCTGCACTGTCGGAGGGGCAGTACTGAGGGAGCGCTGCACTGTCGGAGGGGCAGTACTGAGGGAGTGCTGCACTGTCGGAGGGGCAGTACTGAGGAGCGCTGCACTGTCGGAGGCGACATCTTTCGGATGAGACATTAAACCGAGGCCCCATCTGTCCTCTCAGGTGGGTGTAAAAGATCCCATGCACGATTTCCAAGAGCAGGAGAGTTCTCCCCAGTGTCCTGGCCAATATTTCTCCCTCAGTCAACATAACAGTATAAACAGATTATCTGGTCATTATCACACATTGCTGTTTGTGGGAGCTTGCTGTGCCCAAGTTGGCTGCCACATTTCCCACATTACAACAGTGACTACACTCCAAAAATATTTAATTGGCTGTAAAGCGCCTTGAGATGTCTGGTGGTCGTGAAAGGCACTCTATAAATGCTCGTCTTTCTTTCTTAGAAATTATATCGATTGTCAATTTGAAACCAGTCCCATGTTGGCAAATTTATGGGCTATTTTCTTTTATGTTGAAGGCGTTATATCAATGTTAGTTGATGTGGCAATATGTTGCTGTTCAGGAATTAACCTATAGACTCATACAGATGCTATTCAGAATATAACAGGTAGAATCAATTACCAGAAACCTGAAATCACGAGGTATGACATTGCTAACAAATAAATTCCCCTTGTCCACTATTTTAACGAGGGCGGTAGTTTATTTTAGAGGGGTAAAGGCTTTTATGAAAGAGAGGCGAATTTTGTACGAAGGCGTTAAGCCGTTTGCCGATAATATTTCAGCCCACAGATGATTTACATAAGAACATAAGAAATAGGAACAGGAGTAGGCCATATGGCCCCTCGAGCCTGCTCCGCCATTCAATAAGATCATGGCTGATCTGATCATGGACTCAGCTCCACTTCCCCGCCCGCTCACCAAAACCCCTTATCCCATTTCGTTTAAGAAACTGTCGATTTCTGTCTTAAATTTATTCAATGTCCCAGCTTCCACAGCTCTCTGAGGCAGCGAATTCCAGATTTACAACCCTCAGAGAAGAAATTTCTCCTCATCTGTTTTAAATGGGCGGCCCCTTACTCTAAGATCATGCCCTCTAGTTCTAGTCTCCCCCATCAGTGGAAACATCCTCTCTGCATCCACCTTGTCAAGCCCCCTCATAATCTTATACGTTTCGATAAGATCATCTCTCATTCTTCTGAATTCCAATGAGTAGAGGTCCAACCTACTCAACCTTTCCTCATAAGTTAACCCCCTCATCCCCAGAATCAACCTTGTGAACCTTCTCTGAACTGCCTCCAAAGCAAGTACATCCTTTCGTAAATGTGGAAACCAAAACTACACGCAGTACTCCAGGTGTGGCCTCACCAATACCTTATATAGCTGTAGCAAGACTTCCCCTGCTTTTATACTCCATCCCCTTTGCAATAAAGGCCAAGATAGCATTAGCCTTCCTGATCACTTGCTGTACCTGCATACTATCCCTTTGCGTTTCATGCACAAATACCCCCAGGTCCCGCTGTACTGCAGCACTTTGCAATCTTTCTCCATTTAAATAATAACTTGCTCTTTGTGATTTTTTTTTGCCCAAGTGCATGACCTCACACTTTCCAACATTATATTCCATCTGCCAATTTTTTTGCCCATTCACTTAGCCTGTCTATGTCCTTTTGCAGATTTTTTGTGTCCTCCTCACACATTGCTTTTCCTCCCATCTTTGTATTGTCAGCAAACTTGGCTACGTTATACTCAGTCCCTTCTTCCAAGTTGTTAATATAGATTGTAAATAGTTGGTGTCCCAGCACTGATCCCTGCGGCACCCCACTAGTTACTGGTTGCCAACCAGAGAATGAACCATTTATCCCGACTCTCTGTTCTCTGTTAGTTAGCCAATCCTCTATCCATGCTAATATATTACCCCCAACCCCATGAACTTTTATCTTGTGCAGTAACCTTTTATGTGGCACCTTGTCAAATGACTTCTGGAAGTCCAAATACACCACATCCACTGGTTCCCCTTTATCCACCCTGTTCGTTACATCCTCGAAGAACTCCAGCATTTTTGTCAAACATGACTTCCCCTTCAAAAATCTATGCTGACACTGCCTGACCAAATTTTGCTTTTCCAATTGGCCTGCTACTGCTTCTTTAATAATGGACTCCAACATGTTCTCAACTACAGATGTTAGGCTAACTGGTCTACAGTTTCCTGCTTTTTGTCTGCCTCCTTTGTTAAATAGGGGCGTACATTTAACAAGTACCCCCAGGTCCCGCTGTACTGCAAGGATCCGACTTTCCCTGAGCTGAAAGCTCGCTCCCCGAGGGCTGGTGACACGCTGACCTTCAAAAGACACTGCTTGGGCCAACGGGCAAGTGCCGACAATTCCTGAAGCACGCAGCCCTCCTTAAGTTTAAATTAAAAAATCCCCATGGCTACTCACAAGCCACACAATGGAACATTGGCTGCTCTCGCTGCATCGTGCCAAGTTATTATGAGCTCGGCTACTTCCACTAAACCCCCCCGATCACTAACAATCATTACTTTTTATAAAAAAGGATAAAACTATTGGAACAGCTTGCAGACGGGCTTCAAATCAATTGATGGGAGATTGAAACGTACAAAATTCTTACAGGGATTGACAGGGTAGATGCAGGGAGGATGTTTCCCCCGCGCTGGGAAATCTAGAACCAGGGGTCACAGTCTTAGAATAAGGGGTCGGCCATTTAGGGCTGAGATGAGGAGAAGCTTCTTCACTCAGAGCGTGGTGAGTCTTTGGAATTCTCTGTCCCAGAGGGCTGTGGAGGCTCAGTCTTTGAGTATATTTGAGACAGAGATCGATAGATTTTTGAATATTAAGGGAATCAGCAAACAGAGTCTGTTTAATCTGCAAACAGAATCTGTTTAAAAAAAAGAGTCTCCAGTAACGATAGTAAACAGAACTCATGACCGAAAGTACAGTAAAGTCTCCCTGCTGCAGCAGGATTATTTCTCCAGTGAATGAAGGATAGTTACACAATATAAATCATGTGCATAAAATCGATCTCAGCCACTGACAGCAGTGCGGTCTGCAGGAGTGATTGGCGGGGGAATTACACAATCATCTCCATTCTGGCCGGGACTCGTGGTGTCACCGCACGTCGCCAACAATTGAAAGAGAATCCGACTGAAGGCGCTGTCTAATCCAGAGGGACTGAAAGCTCACTCACCTGAAGAGATAATCATGTCCCGCTCAATGATCTTGGCTGATGTCAGGTCATTGATGACGTACTGCAGTCGGATGTGACCAAAGACGACAGCAAACTTCTGCCCTTGTTCTGTATCGAGGAAGTTGCTGCAACTGCAGGTCTCTGTGTGAAAGAACCAACAAATCTATCAATGGTATTGGTCTTCATTGCTGCTTCTGATTCAACCAATGCCATTACACCTTGATCAGCACACAGATAACTTCAGAACGTAAACCCAGAGATTACCCTATGCAATATTATCATACAAGACGTTTCTTGCATTAAAAGACAGGCTTGCATTTATATAGCGCCTTTCACAACCACCAGACCTCCCAAAGCGCTTTACAGCCAATGAAGTACATTTGAAGTGTAGTCGCTGTTGTAACGTGGGAAATGCGGCAGCCAATTAGCACACAGCAAGCTGATAATCTGTTTTTGTGATGTTGATTTTGTGAAATTGGCCAGGACACCGGGGATAAGTCCTCTGCTCTTCCTCGTCATAGTGCCATGGGATCTGTTATGTCCACCTGAGAGAGCAAATGGGGCCTCGGTTTAACGTCTCATCCGAAATTCGGCACTTCCGACAGTGCAGCGGAGGCCCTCAGTACTGTTCCTCCGACAGTGCAGCACTCCCTCAGTACTGCGCTGGGAGTGTCAGCCTAGATTTTTGTGCTCGAGTCTCTGGAGTGGGGACTTGAACCCACAACCTTCTGACTCAGAATTGAGAGTGCTGTCCACTGAGCCACAGCTGACCGCAAAAGAAGACTAGGGGGGAAATGTTCGGTACCTTAGCGCCTCCAGTTAGCACCTGGTGGGAGTGCTCACGAGGCGTGGAGGCAGCAGCCCCGCGGCGAGGCCAATCCAGTGATGCACGCCAAATCCGCGCCCCGCCGTCCCCGTAGCATCTGCGCCACGAGTTAGCGGCGGGGATTCAGCGCTAGGCAGATCGTGACGTCAATGAGCGTTCAACGCTCACTGGGCGCCCGATCTGCAAAATGCATTGTCGCCCCCTGCCTTAGTGCCTCAGACCGACAGCGAGAGGGAGAGGAGGCGTCAAGCAGGCGGATGCCAGCTCCAGGGGCGCTACTTGAAGGGATCACAAGGATTGAGTCGCAGCTGTCAGGTTAGTGCTGTTTCAGTGCTTCCTGGTCAGATTGACATTGAATTCAACTGTTGCACAGTCATTTAAAGGTTTTTTTAGTCTCCAGAGTGTTGTGGCTCCTAAAAAATAGTGCCATTTTTCGTCTCACAACATATCAAAGTGCTACACGAGAATGAGGTTCTGCAGCATTAATGAACCTCCCCTTTAAGAACTGGAAAGAACCTGTGGCTCTGATGACTTGCGATTACATTGCACCTTTTATTGTTTAGCACTGTGTGTAACGCCATTGAGCTAGACCATTAGGGCTTGATTTACCGCTACAATCCTTTCTTTGAGACTTAATTTTGCATGCAGCATGATTCATTAGCACCTTTCCAAACTTTTCTAAAGTTACTGCCCATTCCTGAGCTATAATGAATTTCTCCCTCAAAGAGTTTTCAGATGAATGCATTAAGCTGCTCTGGGCCACAGGAAAACACTGGCAGCCAGATCATCATCACAGAGACTTGCTTCCACTCTAAAAGTGAGTTCTTAGGCGACTGCACAGTCCAATACAGGAATTACAGTCTCTGTCGCAGGTGGGACAGACAGTGGTTGAAGATAAGGGTGGGTGGGACTGGTTTGCCGCACGCTCCTTCCGCTGCCTGCGCTCGTTTTCTGCACGCTCTCGGCGACGAGATTCGAGGTGCTCAGCGCCCTCCCGGATGCACTTCCTCCACTTAGGGCGGTCTTTGGCCAGGGACTCCCAGGTGTCAGCGGGGATGTTGCACTTTATCAGGGAGGCTTTGAGGGTGTCCTTGAAATGTTTCCACTGCCCAGACAGAATAGTGGGAATGTCAGAGGCAAATATGAATGTAACCTAAGCCTGCTTCAGTTTGGTTTGCTTGTGTGTCAGGAGCTACTTTACCAAGTGCATTCATCGTCAGAGATACAAAGCAAGCCTTTCAGCTGCTGAATGATGGACTGTATTAGGGGAACCAGGAGAGACATGCAAAAAAATTGGCGGCAGAAAAATAAAATCTTTTCGTGGCGCAGTGTAAAGGGCTTTTATTGAAGTCGCAGTCTGTACAGGCTCCGTTATTTTAGGTGCGAGTTTTGTTCAATCAGGTTTACGATATTTTTCATTATTTGATAGCTGTTGCCCTCCTGTATCTGGAGTGCGACAACATGCAGTGTTGTTGTGTTGTTTGATCTGTCCTTTCGATATGGTACCTTTAGGGTTAAAAAAACATGTTCCCTCAAAGAACGCAGCCTGTTTGACACAGAACAGCCCAGGAAACAGTCGATGACGGGAAGAGCAGTGCTCCGACCTGATTAACTGTGTTTGCTTACACTTCCCATTAGCTGCACTGAACTGAGCAGACTCCCGAGTTGTCATTTTGGAGACAGTTTCTCGGAAGCTCAGGCACAATCCATCACTTCCCTGAACGGACCAGGCTGTCACCCAGTCAGCCAGTGAGATTGATTTGGCTTTGGCGGTTGCATCAGTTGAACTTCAGATAAAAAGTATGTCTCAGACAGGCTTTCTGCAATCCGCAGTCCTTCTGAAACCATTAGAGTGAGCGAGAAGGGGAGAGTGACAGAGTGAGAGAAAGAGAGAGAGAGAATGACAGAGTGAGAGAGACAAAGAGAGCGAGAGGGCTCAATTTTGCCCAAAGCCATTTTTTGGCGTATAGCCAGAGTTACACCAATTTTTCGAGGCCAGAAATACTCCAAAAATATTTGTGCCAAGTTTCCCCGCTGTATTTTTCAAAATTGGCGCCGTGCAGCCTGTCCAGTCGTCGCCTCGGTGGGTGAAGCCTGTCTGTGCCGAAAAAACCGATGCTGCACCTTCTGCGCATGCACGGGGAAATATTATTCCTACTGGCATTATTCCTATGGGCGCGCATGTGCAGTATAGCTCCCAGTCTGCAATCGACCATTTTTAAAGAGCCAGTTGTGTGTGTGAGAACTTGGAGTGCTGTATGAGAACACTGGAAAACTTGAAGCTGCAATACAAGATGCAATGCAGCACCAGGACCAAGAATTTCTTACAGAATGAAGTGGAGGCACTAGTTACTATAATTGAGGCCAGATGGCAGGAGCTGGACACCAGCAGAGGTCACATAAAAGTTCCACCCAAAGAAATGAAGAAACGCTGGAACCAACTTGCACAAGATTACTGTGCAATGGTGATCACCCCAAGTCTGGAGGCCAGTGCAAAAAGAAGTGGCAGGACCTTAGTCAAGTAGTTGGTGTAAGTTATATTTTCATTTATTTAATTCAATTGCAATTGTAATGTAAATGTGACCAGCTGTATATGTCCCACCTAGCAGAAAGATACTCTCTCTAAAAAGTTGCATTTTCATCTTTGCAGAGGAAGGTGGCACATAACAAAAGGGAAAGAACTCGAACAGGAGGAGGCCCGGTAAATCTTCCCCCACTGACACCCTTGGAAGAGAGGGTCGCTGCTTTGATGGGTCCTGCCTGGAGAAAAGCAACCACCACTGCACAAGCTGGACCCATACTTGAGAGAGAGGGCAAGTCCTGCAAATTCCAGTCTGACTTTGCTAAATGCTAAGTACTGCGCGGGCTAGCCATGCTTCGGTTCATGGGGATGTCTCCATCAGCTACACTTCGGTTGATGCAATGTGCTATCATTCATCATGGTCCTTCAAACCAGCCTGCTGCCTGCGCTGTGTGAGCCTACTCATGCCACCCACCCTGCCCACTCCTCTGCTGCTAACCATTTGTCTGTTCTGTTATATTTTGCAAAACTTGAGGCCAGCCCTGATGATGCAGAAGAATATTTAGATGAGGACAAGCCTGAAGAGAACATCTGCCAATCCTACCTTCCAGTCCAAGAGAATGGGGGTGAGGGGGAGGTGGAGAGGATGGATGAAGCCCCATCTCTTTGAAGGAGGAGCAGGTGCCGCCCATTAAGTTGCTCGCCCCTTCCCTGACTAGTGGTTTGAGTGTTGGTGGGACATTCCATGGTTTCCCACCGTCCCAGGCTGTGGGTCCCAGTGCTGGGGTGCAGCGAGGCACACCCAGGGCCCCACCGTCAGAGGCTGCGGGTCCCAGTGGGATGCAGCGAGCTACACCCAGGGTGAGGAGGGGAAGGAGAGCTCGACCATGCTCTCTGGGGTGCAGGATCTAACAGATGTGGTTCACATGATGGTAATGAGTGTGGAGAGCATTGACCTTATGCTATCACTCCTGGACACCATTAGTGAGGTGGGTGATGAGGTATTGGGATTGTCGGGAGAAGTAACAACACTCTCACGAGAAATGGAATGATGTCCGGACTATCTCAGTCAGATGAAACCATGTCAGTGACCATGACGGAGGGAATTTCACAGATAGTTCAAACACTCTCAGTGAACATGAGGGAGGGAATGTTACGAGGTCATTGAGACACTGTCAGGGCACATGAGGGACGGCATGTTGGAGTTAGCTGATGCAGTAAGGGAACACGCCCAGACCCCGCGCCCATTGACAGAATCAACTGCCACTCTCCCACTCCAATCCCCAGACTAGCCTCTGAAGAGCCCCAAGCCGGGCCCTCCACGTTACCGCCTGCCCCCCCACCTCTCAACAGGTGCGCACTACCCGCAATCTTAGAAAGAATAAGCTTTGTACCAACCCCAGAAACACTGGGCCACCGCCTGCGGGCAGGGGTGGTGGAGTCACCAAGACCAAGCACGGCAGGCGGACTTCGAATAATGTGGAGGAGAGATGGGTGCAGCCTTTCTTTGTTGCTGTTGTTGTTACTGTTGTTCTCAAATTAAACATTTTTTGTAAGTTATGTAAATTTATGTTTACAGTTTGTAAGTGATCATAACTGAAAACTTTAAAGTTTGATACAAGAATATTTTTATTTAAGTTAAGTACAAATGTTTGTTAAAACTTTTGAATTAAATATATTTTAAATTATAACTGAATCATTTACATTATTTGTTCCATTATTAACACAACTTTTGAAGTAAACAAGAATCATTTCCATCATTTGTTCCATTACTTAACACAACATTACAGAACAGGTCCAAACAGTAAACATGGTCCATGTGGAATAGTTGCCGCTTGAGCCTTCAGGCAGCAAAGCGTTCACGGATGATCTGCTGGCGCAAGGCTCGAGCAATCGTTCAAGGGGCACGACGGCCTGCCCTCCTCCGCCGTCTGCTCCGGGGTCAGGTACTTGCATGGCTTCCTTGTCCTCCTCCTGCTCGTCATCTGCATCTTCCTCTCATTACCATCAGCCACTCTCACAGCAAGTGGGTCTTCTACTACCAGCTGCTGCTGCCTCATGATGGCTAAGTAATGCAGCATACAGCACACAACAGTGAACTGACCGACAATCTCAGAGGAGTATAGCAAGTAGCCTCCAGAATAGTCCAGGCATCGGAAATGCTGTTTCAAGACGCCAATGATCCTCTCTATTATGCTGCACGTCGCAATGTGCGACATGTTGTATTCCCGGTCAGCTCTGTCCGGGTTACGCGTAGGGGCGTCATGAGCCAGGTGGTGAGGCCGTATCCCTTGTCTCCCAGTAGCCAGCTCTGCCCTTCTGGCTGCTGCTGAAACATGTCAGATATAACGCTCTCACGTAGGATGCTCCCAGGGTATCTTGCATCAAATGACATGATGCGATGCATGTTGTCACACATGAGCTGTACATTAATGGAGTGGAAGCCTTTTCTGTTCCTGTACATCTCGGAATCCTCCAAAGGTGCTCGCAAGGCAATGTGAGTACAATCAATGCAGCCCTGTACCTTTGGGAAGCTGGCAATCCTGGAGAAGCCCACAGCCCTGTCACACATTGCCTGGTAGTCAGTGCAGTGGTAGTCATTTCTCCGGGCATATAGTGCAGCAGTCACCTGCCGAATGCAGACATGTGTTGCATGTTGAGAAATGCCGCACACATCCCCAGTTGAAGCTTGGAAGGATCCGGATACATAGAATGAAAGTGCAGCTGTAACCTTCACTTCAACTGACAAAGCAGTCCTCCTGATGCTTCTAGGTTACAGGTCTGCTTTCACCAACTCACAGATCTCAGTTACAACTTCTTTGCGGTAACACAGCCTTCTGACACAGTCTGCATCACTCAGCTGCAGGTACGAATGCCTGCCTTGAGGTGGGTAAGGACTCCTGCCCAGCACCCTACGGGCTCTGAGGTTTCTCAAGCGATGGCGTTGAATCAATTGTCTCCTCCACAGCACCATGATGCAGAAGGCTCGCACAAGGTATTGCATAGTTAGTATTGCCCCAATGCTTAAATGTTACTTTTTGCAAGAAGCTCAAAACGCCAGGAAGACAGGACTTTGTTCTCTCTCCCTAAGGTCTGTATGGACCACACTCAGGTCTGAGCAATCGCAGTGATTGGGAACCCCTCCCCCCCAACCAAGTTCATTGCAGTCTTGTGATTTCTTCCGATCGCGTTCAACAACACCTTCCACCCCGATCCCCCAAACTCATTTGATGCCTCGTGCAGTCTTCCGATCATCACCTCCCCCCCCACCCCGGGCTTGTTTTGCAGAATCCCCGAGCCCTTGTGTCCGGGTGCGGGGCTGATTCTGCCGGTCGACGCTCCGACCCTCCAGCCCTGTTTGAAGACGTTCGGTGGTGGCGTGAGTCAAAAAAAATCCAAAGTTCAGAATTCCATCAAACTTCCATCTACTCCGTTATAAGGTAAAAAAAAGTAATCTTTATCACACATATTTAAAGTGTTCTTATCGCCCTCCAAACTTTCGATGAAAAACAATGGCGTCTTTCAGCACCGATTTCTCAATGTGCATTGCTTTCTCTTAACTCACCGAAAGGTTTTACGGGAGTGGCCAGATACACCGACCTCGGAGAACTCTTTTGGGGACAAACTTTGAAAAATGATAAAAACTGGCGCAGACATGAGATAACGCGCTCATGACGTAAAAAAAAAACCAAACCTAATAAAATCGTAACTCACTCAGTTACGCTGGCGCAGATTCCTTGGGGAAACTTTAATTTAAAAACTTACGCTAAAAAAAACGGCGCAAATGACCGGGGAAAATTGAGCCCAGAGTGAGAGAGATAGACAGACAGAAAGATGGAGAGACCAAGAGAGAGAGGCAGTGTAAGAGAAAAAGAGAGACAGACAGAAAGAGGAAGAGACCGAGAGAGACAGAGTGATAGAGAGACAGTGAGAGAGATTGACAGAACGAGGGAGAGACTGAGATAAAGACAGAGTGAGAGAAAGAGACAGAAAGAGTGAGACAGACAGACAGTAAGAGAGAGAGAGGCAGAGAGTAAGAAGGGACTCTGGACAATGAGCAGCAAATCCCGTGTAAGGGTCAGGAACCATGCTACACGTCCAGTGTTAGCATAGGAGATGTGACTGTTTATTTTTTATATTCTGAAGAGTGACAGTAATGTTCTTTAAATCTGCTTTGATCTTTGCTCCTGCTTACTATCAATAAAGCGGTTTGGTAGTTTACAACCTAGGCCATGGTCAAACCTGTTGTTTGGCTACTTTCCGAAATCGAGGGACCCAGTGGGGGAAGGCAATATATCCAGTGACCTGAACATCGTGACAAGGCTGTCTGTTCCAACCCCTGGGCTCGCTGCACTCACCGAGATGCTGGCTATGTCAAGGTGCACACTGGGGCGAAAGCATGGCAGTTATCATTCATTCGGTTAAACAGATACAGTTCGCCACGCTTTAAACGGGCGGCTCCAGTGTCTCTTCAACCATGTCAGAGTCGCAATGTTCATCACATTGGCCTTGAAAGCGCCCAGGGGCATATCAATTGGTGTTTATGAGCGATATTTCACCCTGACATGTTTCAATTCGGTTTTTTTTCCTGGTAGAAACACAAGGATGATTGTGCATGATAATAACCTCAAGTCTTTAAAAGTGACTTGGTTATAAGTGATTGCTACTGAATTGACAAAATGCACCACCAAATTACTCAGGGCATCCGATCCAGCAACAGCTGTGAACAAAGGCAAATTATTGCATTGGTAACGGCTGCTACACAGCTTCATAACCGTAGACAACAATCATAAGAACATATGACATCGGAGCAGGAACAGCCCTACGACCCCTTGAGCCTGCTCCACCACTCAATGAGATCATGGTTGATCTTCGACCTCAACTCCACTTTCCCACCTGATCCCTATATCCTTTAATTCACTTAGTTCCTAAAAATCTATCCATTTCCGCCTTGAATATACTCAAAGACTGAGCCTCCACAGCCCTTTGGAGTAGAGAATTCCAAAGATTCACGACCCCTGGGTGAAGAAATTCCTCCTCATCTCAGTCTTAAATGGCCGACCACTTATCCTGAGACTATGACCCCTGGTTCTTCACTCTCCAGCCAGGGGAAACAACCTCTCAGCATCTACCCCGTCAATCCAATAGCAAGGTGCAACGGACATCCCTTCCTGCAACCAGATAAATGCTGGGGAAGGTCCCTGCTTTTAATCAGACTGAACAAATTGAGTTTCCACGAGCGGGAAAGGCACTGAATGCCGCAAAACTGCGAAGAAAAGATGCTGACAAGACAACTATAGAGACAAACCACGAAGCAGGATCTGCCCAGAACTAGCGACCTTCTGATATGTCCGGGCTCACACTGAATCCTCCGCACATCACAGCAGGTACTGAATCCAGCCCATAACTAGGGGGACATAGTTTAAGAATAAGGGGGTCACTCATTTAGAACTAAGATGAGGAGGAATTTCCTCTCTCAGAGGGTCGTAAATCTGTGGAATTCCCTGCCCCGGAGAGCTGTGGAGGTTGGGTCATTGAATATATTTAAGGCGGAGATAGACAGATTTTTGAAAGATATGGGAGTGAAGGGTTCTGGGGAGCAGGGAAGTGAAGCCGAGTCCATGAACAGATCAGCCATGATCTTATAGAATGGCATTGCAGGCTCGAGGGGCCAAATCGGCGACTCCTGCTCCTATTTCTTATGTTATGTTCTCTTCGACCCTCAGACGAGACTGTGATGGGCTGCTTCTAACCCACACAAACCGACGGATTCACAAAGACCGTCTACCACGGATAAAAAGGTTGTTGCTTAATGCTGCTATGTGACACATTTTTAAAATAAAAAAATAAAGACTTGTATTTCTATGAGGTGCTCCTTCAGTACTGCCCCTCCGACAGTGCAGTGCTCCCTCAGTACTGCCCCTCGGATAGTGCAGCGCTCCCCTCAGTACTACCCCCCCCCCCCCAACAGTGCGGCGCTCCCTCAGTACTGCCCGTCCGATAGTGCGCGCTCCCTCAGTACTGCCTCTCCGACAGTGCGGCGCTCCCTCAGTACTACCCCCCCCCCCCCAACAGTGTGGCGCTCCCTCAGTACTGCACTGGAGTGTCAGCCTAGATTATTGTGCTCAAGTCTCTGGAGTGGGACTTGAACCCACAATCTTCTGACTCAGAGGTGAGAGAGAGAGTCTGCCCACTGAGCCACAGCTGACAAATAAGTGAAGTTTCAATTGGATTCTTATGAAGCTGAACTGCCCTTAACCTCCGTCCATGGGTATATTCTGACACAACCCTCTGCGCCTTTGCTGGAAGGCGATGAAAAAGGAATAAGATAGCTAATCAAACCTAGTGGGCTTTTAGGTGAAGGGAAACAGTCGAATAAATGGAGCAGTCAGGGGCACAGATATTACCAATTTACATGTGTGTGAAGACAGGCAACGTGAATTGACTGCACAATACTGACTCCTACAGCTTGATATATTCTATTTATTACACGATGGGTAAGTGAGAGCTTCAGCTGTCAGAAGGTCAGGTTTAAAGGGGTTCCGCACAGCATTAAGTAATTGTAATGGCTGGTGCTGGCCTCTTAAAGAAATATCCCGAGGAGATATTTGAGATTCTGGCAAGTCAGCGGAAACTTTACAGTGTGCTGGTTAACCTCAGGTGTCTGCTTATCCTCAATGGGGACAGGCAGGCCCAAAATAGAGAGCCCGACACTATTATAACCTTTTACAGACAACATGGTTTTGGCTTCATTTTCCTGAACAAAATGTGTGCATTGCATCGAATCATAGAGATTTACGGCACAGAAGGAGGCCATTCGGCCCATTGTGTCCATGCCAGCCGACAAAGAGCTACCAAGCCTAATCCCACCTTCTGACTCTTGGTCCGTAGCCCTGTAGGTCTCGGCTCTTTAAGTGCATATCCAAGTACTTTTTAAATATGATGAGGGTTTCTGCCTCTACCACCCTTTCAGGCAGTGAGTTCCAGACCCCCACCACCCTCTGGGTTAAGAAATGTTTCCTCATCTCCCCGTTAATTGTTATAGAGCTCCACCTAGTGGACTACTGATGTAATGCAACTGTTGATGTATCAATAAGAAACAGTCATGTGGCGAGGTCACTGTTAAGGAGCCATCTTGTAAGCTGAGTGCTTGAGTAGCTGTATAAAGATATCACACTAATCCTTCGACCAACTACTTTAAATCTATGCCCCCTGGTTATTGACCTCTCTGCTAAGTGAAACAGGTCCTTCCGATCCACTCTATACAAGAAATCCATTCTCGGATCAGCGTGCATTTCACACTCCACCACGGTCAGCGAACTGCATGAACACATCGGCAGTGATCGGCGTCGGATATCCAGAGCAACAACCCCGCCAGACTCCACTCACCTTTCCTGCTCTTGGAAAACCAGGCGTCCGCATCGGTGAGCAACTGCTTCAGGGAACCGTTCCAGGAGGGCACCAGCTGAAGGAACATCCACTGAAAGAAATTAAGCATTCAATTCAGACGGGAGTCCGAGAAGCAGGGGGACGAACACTGCAGCTTCGCTCCGCGCGCTGACTGTGTCTGCACACTCACTCTGCCAGCCACACTGTGTCTCTGCAACGGCAAAATGTGCATTGTGCAGCACAGTTGATGCTGAATGCTGAAAATGGTTTACACTTTGGCAAAAGCTGTTTGAAAGCACTGGATGGCCAAGTAAAAGCTCACATGACTACTGCAATGAGATGCAGCACAAGACAATAAACAAGAGAAACTTGACAGATATCTGCATTTCCTTCCACAATTAAACGTGTAATATTCTGCCCCATTGTCGACTGCAGCGACTGGCGACATAAGAACATAAGAAATAGGAGCAGGGGTCGGCCATTCGGCCCCTCGAGCCTGCTCCGCCATTCAGAAAGATCATGGCTGATCTGATCATGGTCTCAGCTCCACTTCCCCGCCCATTCCCTAGAACCCTCGACTCCCTTATCCTTGAAAAATCTGTCTATCTCCACCTTAAATATATTCAATGACCCAGCCTCCAATGATCTCCGGAGCAGAGAATTCCACAGATTCACAACCCTCAGAGAGAAAATAATTTCTCCTCATCTCCGTCTTAAATGGGCGCCCCCTTTTCTCTGCGATGCCCATTTAGTCTTCATGGGACCCGCCCCCCGGCCCAATCATGAGAATGGAAACAAGTCACTCTGGTGAAACAGTGTGTGCTCTTCCACACAATCCACGGGGTGTGTGTCAATACTTGTAAGGGGGAGTGGGGCCTTAGCGCCCTGTTAATAATTTCAGGACGTTTCTAGAATTAATGGGGGAAATTTTAACCCCCCAAAACTCTTCTGATCCCCCCCCCCCCGAGGCGTCCAATCCCTCCCTCCCCCCTCTCCGCTCCCCGAGGGTAGCTTGCTGCCGACGGACCACCTGCCCGACAGCCTGTCCATCTGGCTGGCTGGGAAACGGAGACAAAGAAACACTGATCAGGTCCGGCCGTTAAATTCGGCAGGACCTGAGGGAAACTGTTATTCCGGGTTTCCCGATCTCAAAACAACCTCCAGCCCGAGAACTCACCGCGACCTCTGCACTCCTCCAATTCTGACATCTTGCTCATTCACGATTTTAATCGCTCCACCATTGGTGGCCGTGCCTACAACTGCTTGGGCCCCAAGCTCTGGAACTCCCTCCCTAAACCTCGCCACCTCTCTACCCTCTCTCTCCTCCTTTAAGACGCTCCTTAAAACCTACCTCTTTGACCAGATTTTTTGATCACCTGTCCTAATATCTCCTTATGTGGCTCGCTTGGTGTCAAATTTTGATTGGTACCGTTCCTGTGAAGCGCCGTGGGGCTTTTTACTATGTTGAAGGCACTGTATAAATGCAAGTTGTTGTTGTACAAGTACCTTCTTCAGTGCTGTGTACACGTCCATCTCCACCTGCATCACAAACAAGTCTGGAGAGCTGATCAGCTTCTCCATCAGACCTATGCTGTACGAGTAGGGGGAGGGCAAGGAGAAAACAAAGACATCATTATCCGAGCTGAGGAGCACACCAACGTCATCATCAATAACAGAGCCTCCTGGTATTGCGCGGGCACACAGCAACTGCAGCACGATGCGGACAGCGTGCTCAATTGGACAAAAGGCTGTACTGACTGAACACGGTCTCCCGGGGGGGCGGGGGGCAGCTGGAGGTACAAGCGGGAGGAGGATTTAGCTCTTGTGGCAACTGTGACAGCCCACAGCAAGACATGAAGCCCCGGTTCAACAGCAGCCGCTAGTATTAATGGGCAGGACTGAGGAGCACCCTGGCACTATGGTAACAGCAGTCAGCATGTCACGATTGCAATGTCTGCAGGGGGCGCTTCACGGTTGCATTTGCTGGCGGGCACAGGGGGGACTTTTTAGTCCGTCTGGCGATAATGCTGAACTATACATCAGACTTTGAATGTAAATTGTTCCGCACAAAAGCAGCCCATTCGGCCCTTCGAGCCTGTGCCGGCTCTCTGTCAGAGCGATCCAATCAGTCCCACTCCCCCTGCTCATTCCCCATAGCCCTGCAAAATTTTCCTTTTCAAACATTTATTCAATTCCCTTTTGAAAGTTATTACTAAATCTGCTTCTACCGGCCTTTCAGGCAGCGCATTCCACATCATAACAACTCGCTGCGTAAACAAAATGTCTCCTCATCTCCCCTCTGGTTCTTTACCCAATTTCCTTAAATCTGTATCCCTTGGTTACCGACCCTCCGGCCAGTGGCGATAATTTCTCCTTATTTTCTCTATCAAAACCCTTCATGATTTTAAACACTTCTGTTAAATCTCCTCTTAAGCTTCTCAGCTCTAAGGAGCCGAATCCCACTTTTCCAGTCTCTCCATGCAACTGAAGTTCCTGATCCCTGGTGCCATTCTCGTACCCTCTTCAAGGCCTTGACATCCTTCCTAAAGTGGCCAAATATGCTACAGTGGGTACACTTCAAAAAGTACTTGATTGGCTGTAAAGCACATTGGGACGTCCTGAGGTCATGAAAGAAAGACTTGCATTTGTATAGCACCTTTCACGACCACTGGACATCGCAAAGCGCTTTACAGCCAATGAAGTACTTTCAGAATGTAGTCACTGTTGTAATGTGGGAAATGCGGCAGCCAATTTGCGCACAGCAAGCTCCCACAAACAGCAACGTGACAATGACCAGATAATGTTTTCATGTTGATTGAGGGATAAATATTGGCCCCAGGACACTGGGGAATAACTCCCCTGCTCTTCTTCGAAATGGTGCCATGGGATCTTTTGCGTCCACCTGAGACAGAAGACGGGGCCTCGGTTTAACGTCTCATCCAAAAGACGGCACCTCTGACAGTGCAGCACTCCCTCAGCACTGTACCGGGAGTGTCAGCCTAGCTTTATGCGCTCAAGTCCCTGGAGTGGTACTTGAACCCATGACCTTCTGACTCAGAGACGAGTTGTGCTGCACACTGAACCACAGCTGACACAATGCTGCAAGGTGCAATTTAAATGCACGCCTTTTTTTTTCTTTTCTAAATTGGTGTCGAGCAAGTTCAGGATTGCCAGGAAGCATGTTTTTACACAAATAGTAATTATTAAGCTAGTGGAAGCAAGGGTCATTTAACAGACCATTCCACGCTGTAGGATGAGCGGGATGGGATTAATAACTTCCCTCATTGTGAATATATTTTACGGAGCTTTTTAAAGAGGTTGTTACTGCACTGAACTCTGCAATAACAAGCAGCATTTCGCTCATTTTTCCCAAACAGTGAGCACAAGAAAGTTTGAAATGATTATGAATTACCTCAGTTCTTTCAGGAGGTCGACACTTTGGTGTGTCATCAGGTTGTTTAAAAGCCACTCAAGGCACCTGCAATTTATAAAGTACAATCAATAATAAACAATGGCCGAAAATTGTGGTCGGAGACTTCCTGCGGGCGGATGCCTCCGACCAAAAATGGTTTTAGCAAAAATACCTGTTGGCCCCGGAGGAACGTAGACCTGCACTCCAAGGCACAGTCCAGTGTAGGGGCCCACGTATCCCGGGAGCGTGTGCGTATCCTGGGATCACGTGGGCCTGGACCACAATCACAATGTAGTATTCTCATTCATAGTAATGGGAGCGCCGAGCTCCGAGCTCCCATTACCATCAATGGGGAATCAAAAACACACACAAAAATAAAAAAAACACTCACTATTTTTAAATGAATAGAAATTGCATTCAATGAAATGTTTTTAGAGAAAAATTTATTGAAAATTAAAAAATTTTTTTTTTAATAGTGTTAAAAATAAACTTATTCATAGACAGCGTTTATAATATTAAAATAGGTAATAACATTTATTTTTTCTATCAATTAAAACTCTTACACTGGTAAGAGCAGGCCTAATGCCAGCTTTTACCAGGCATATGAGTTTGAAGGACATTCGCTGGGCAGGAGTTGGGCAAGTAACCCATTGCTCCGCCCGCGAAGGCCCTTCTCCCTGGGGCTGCGTTTGATCGTTTCAAAGGACATTTTGACAGTTCGCAAGTGCTGGATTTCAGCGCATGCTCATCGCACACCACAGGTGCGTGCGCACATCGTACGCGCCCCTAGAGACCGCGATTTTTGGCCCGATATTAAATAAATATTAGGCTTTGGACTGCTGTGCCTTTGTGTTTTGTAATCAGGATTTCTACCTGTTTACTGGCTGTAAAGGGATTGTGAGAACAGGACAGGCTACACTCACTCCACGAGTTTCTTTCCATCCTGTCTCAGGTTCTAACCAAGATCAGGAACTCATATCGCAAACGTCAATCTCCGCCCTCATGCACCCGACGTCAGAACGTGGCAACAGGAGAAGCCTTCAAGGATTTCCACTTGGGTTTTTGGAATGAAAACCCTCACCAAAATGATCGTCTCTTGGATGGGTGAGGGACACCCTCCTGTAGCGTGCAGATTAGCCTGGTTGGACCAAGATGTAGTCCTGGAGGAATTGGGTGGCTCAGTGAGTGAGACACTGGCCTCAAATCCTGCCAGGTCTCACGGGATGAAAGTGCCCAGCTGTCTGCTGGGTGTAAGGGATCCTGTGCAAAGTGTTTGAACAGTTCCTAGTGGACATGGACCTGCAACATAAAACTGTCCCTAACCTGGCATTCAATTGGTATTTAAGAGACCACAGGATGAGGGGCATGGAAAATGCAATATAATGTGGAGAAAAGTGAAATTATCCACTTTGGTGGGAAAAGTAGAAATGCAGAATATTTTTTTAAATGGTGTGAGATTGGGAAATGTTGGTGTTCAGGGGACCTGGGCGTCCTTGTACACCAATCACTGAAAGTTAACATGCAGGTACAGCAAGTAATTAAGAAAGCAAATGATATGTTGGCCTTTATTACAAGAGGATTTAAATATAAGATTGAAGACATCGTACAGCGATTATATATAGCCCTGGTGAGACCACACCTGGAGTACTGTGTACAGTTTTGGTCTCCTTACCTAAGGAAGGATATACTTGCCATAGAGGGAGTGCAACGAAGGTTCACCAGACTGATTCCTGGGATGGGAGGAATACCTATGAGGAGAGATTGAGTAGAGTAGGCCTATATTTTCTAGAGTTGAGGCGACTCATTGAAACATACAAAATTCTTACAGGGATTCACAGGGTAGATGCAGGGAGGATGTTTCCCCGGGCTGGGGAGTCTAGAACAGTCTCAGAATAAGGGGTCAGCCATTTAGGACTAAGATGAGAAGCTTCTTCACTCAGAAGGTGGTGAATCTTTTGAATTCTCTACCCCACAGGGCTGTGGAGGCTTAGTCGTTGAGTATATTTCATCATCATAGGCAGTCCCTCAAAACGAGGATGACTTGCTTCCATGCCAAAAAAAGGATGAGTTCACAGGTGTTTCAATGAAGGACCTAATATATTTATGACAGAGATTGAAAGATTTTTGGATATAAGAAAATCAAGGGATATGAGGTAGAAGATCAGCCATGATGTCATTGAATGGCGGGGCAGGCTTGAGGGGCCGAATAGCCGACTCCTGCTCCTAATTCTTATAAAACGGATGTCACATTGGTGCAGCAAGAGTGCTCTTCTGAGGCTGGGGCTCCGATAGGTTGGAGGGGCAGAATCATGGGAGCTCAGTTCCGGGCCCATCTATGCTGGAACTGACCCAGGGGTACTCGAGACGGTAACCGAGGCTTCAGCAAAACTCTGCCCCCCCGCCCCACTACATCTGGACTTTCCGGCAGAGAGCTGGGGAGCCCACCTACCATACGATAAGCACTCCCCACATCTGGACCATCAGCCAGACTCCCTCCCCCTCCCCCCCCCCCCCCCTTGCTCTGGGGGTCCGCTCCAATGGAACGATCGGAGCAGATCGAGGGATGCCTGCAATGGGAAGACTTCCTTCCCCCTGGCACTGGCTTGACGAGCACACCAATAAACGAAAGAGTCAGAGCGTCGAGGAGGGGTGAGTCACGCTGTGTGGCCACAGGATTCATTCCCGCACTTACTTTTGATTTACTGAGTCCAGTCCGTAGGTTCCAGCTGCTGCATAGAAGCCACAGACGGTTTTTGAGCTGATTGTCTCCTTCATGGTCTCTCCACACTGTTGAATCAAACCATCCTTCAGCAATCAAACAGGAAAAGAAAAGAACAGTGAGCAAGCTGCAACGGAAGGTGCCCTTGGGTGACTTTCGCTGCAGAATATGACCGGAAGGGACTTACTTAAAACGAGTCTTCTGGTGAGAGTATATCCTCAGCACAAAGCTCCCCTACATTCAGCATTAAACTTTCAAATCTCACTCAGGGAGGTGGGTCTGCTGGCGAGGAATGGAAAGCAGCTCACTGGGGCCAATGGGAGGTCCTTTGTTTTTAAAAAAATTCATTCACAGGATGTGGGCGTTGCTGGCAAGGCCGGCATTTATTGCCCATCCCCAATTGCCCCTCGAGAAGGTGGTGGTGAGCCGCCTTCTTGAACCGCTGCAGTCCGTGTGGTGAAGGTGCTCCCACAGTGCTGTTAGGGAGGGAGTTCCAGGATGGTGGCCCAGCGACGGTGAAGGAACGGCCGATATATTTCCAAGTCGGGATGGTGTGAATGACTTGGAGGGGAACGTGGAGGTGGTGGTGTTACCATGCGCCTGCCGTTGGTCTCGGTTCATCCTTGCCACTGGACCAAGACCTAGCTCTGTCAAGCCCGTGTGGTGGCTGGTGTGCAACGGCCACCACACGTTAAAAAAATCCATGCACAGGCATCTTCCACCCTTCGGGATGTAGTTCGGGAACTGGAATATTAGGTCCTTCATTGAAACACCTGTGAACTCATCCCTTTTTCGCGTGGAAACAAGTCATCCTCGAAATGAGTGACTGCCTATGATGATGAGTTGGGGCAGAATCATAGAAAAATTACGACATTGAAGGCGGCCATTTCGGTTCATCGTGTCCGTGCCGGTCGAAAAAGAGCTACCCAGCCTAATCCCACCTTCCCGCACTGGGTCCCGTAACCCTGTAGGTTACGGCACTTCAAGTGCACATCCAAGTACTTTTTAAGGGCCCACGTTTCCACACGATAAAAATCGGAAGGGCGCCCGTTTTTCGCGCCTAAAACGGCGCCGGAAAAAAAAACCGCGATTCTGGAGCGCCCTGCAGCTCCTTGTCCGTTTGGCGGAGCCGACACTCGCGCCGATTTTGTAAGTGGGAGGGGGCGGGTACTATTTAAATTAGTTTATTTCCTGCCGGCAACCCTGCACGTACGCGTCGGAGCGTTCGCGCACGCGCAGTGTGAAGGAAACATTGGCACTCGGCCATTTTTGTAGTTCTTTGCAGCTGTTTAATTTTTGAACATTTTTTAATAAAAGCACATTGCCATCAGCACATCAGCACTGAGGCTTCCTGCAGCCTTCTCACTGTCTCCTTCCCGCCCGCCGTCGGGAATGTCTTCCTCCCCCCACCGCTGCGTTCGGGCGGTCGGTCGGTCCCGCACTCCCTCCCTCCCGCCCGCCCGCCATCGGGAACGGCTTCCTCCTCCCCCCCCTGCCGTTGGGAACGAACGAACTTGTGAGGCTGGCTGAAGCACTTTCACACAGGTAATCTTTTCTTGGCTTATAAATGTTTATTCAGGTTGGATTTATTTGTATAATATTTGTAGAAGTATAAATAAGGATTTATTGTAGAATTTAATGACTTCCCTTCCCTCCCCCCCCCCACCTCGTTCTGGACGCCTAATTTGTAACCTGCGCCTGATTTTTTTAATGTGTAGAACAGGTTTTTTCAGTTCTACAAAAATCTTCACTTGCTCCATTCTAAGTTAGTTTGGAGTACGGTTTCACTGTGGAAACTTTGAAATCAGGCGTCAGTGGCCGGACACGCCCCCTTTTGAAGAAACAATTCTGTTCCAAAGTAGAACTGTTCTACCTGACTAGAACTGCAGAAAAAAAAATGTGGAGAATTGCGATTTCTAAGATAGTCCGTTCTCCACCAGTTGCTCCTAAAAATCAGGCGCAAATCATGTGGAAACTTGGGCCCTAAATGTGGTGAGCGTTTCTGTCTCTACCATCCTTTCAGGCAGTGAGTTCCAGACCCCCACCACCCTCTGGGTGAAGAAACATCCCCTCAAATCCTTCTACCAACTACTTTAAATCTATGCCCCCTGGTTATTGACCCCTCTGCTGAGGGAAACAGGTCCTTCCTATCCACTCTATCTAGGTCCCTCATAATTCTATACACCTCCATTAAATCTCCCCTCCGCCTCCTGTGTTCCAAGAATGGAGAGGGTTTTAATCGGCATCTAACTGTGCTATCTATCCCTGGCCCAGAAGAGTCTGATGTGGACTGGGTAACTGAAGTTGAAAATATTCCACTTCCCATCTTCAGATATCCCTCGCCTATGTGAGCAAGGACGTCACTGCTTGTTTTTAGAATATAGCTGCAGCTCAGGGCTGGATGCACATGTTCGATTCTGTTACACTGCTCAGTCAGCATACAAAAGATGCAACATCAGAAAAAGCTGATGCAAGTGTCGACAGCACCTGGGCCCGCCAAGTGACCTCCAACACCAATTGCTAACTTCAAATTGGGTGCAACACTTCAGAAACACCTTCGATCGAATTAATGTCACAGTTTCTGCTTGGCTCCGACACGGTATAAAGTGGCAGTGGGGTTGCAGCAAAAGGTAGTGATGAGCCCACTGACCCACCAAACCCTTTTGCAGTCCAATGGTCGATATTGTAGTGTTGTTTGGGGGAAGTATTCTGAGCTGTGTACATCGAGGTGGCACACTGGTGGTGGGCACAAATCTGACGACGGCAGCAATTTGAGTGAGGAAGTATTGCGCAGAATGTTAACTTGCATTGGTTTCCGACGGCAGGTGGATACCAACATGCTCAATAAGCCTGGTGACACCGGACATGAACAGCTTAGATTTTCTGATTGGTTGTTACATTAACATCGGCGCTAACACATTTAATACCAAGTGATCTTGTGCAATGTTGTGAAAATATTTTTTGCAAGCAGACAGCCTCAGAGGGTGGTGGAAGCAGATTCAATAGTAACTTTTAAAGGCAACTGGATAAGCACTTGGAAGCTTGAAGGAATGATTTGCAGGGCTATGGGGAAAAGGCAGAGGAGTGGGACTAATTGGACCGCTCTTTCAAAGAGCCGGCATAGGCACGATGGGGCTGTAGGCCTCCTTCTGTGCTGAAATCATTCTATTATTATTTACAGCTCATCTTAAAGAGGTGCTGTATCAATCTAGGACTGCGCTTGCACAGCATACCAACGGATGCTACTCGCGATGTGAAGGAACTGGAGATCTCAGCTAGTCTCTTCGTCCTTTGAATAGCCCCGGCACCAAACACCTCACCGCTAGCCCTGCCTGTGCAGCCGGGAGTCTTAACCTGAAACAGGTATGGCTGTATCAGGTTCCAATCACGCTGAAGAAGTGCCGAGAGTTCGTGCCGGGTCGCACGTCTGTCGGGCACAATGTTTATTTATAAGCCGAGCAGTGTTTCTGTGCTTGGAATGATGTGCGTGCCCTAATTTATCATGAGTTCCAGGAAAGAAATTGATGCTTTCAAGAGCAGCAGCAAATTTATAACATGCTGCACAGCCGCCCACACAAAATATTCGCCGGCAATTTTTCCCCCACCTTCCTCCGGCTTACGCTGATGCAAGGTGACATCGACTAATGCGGCTCAGATGAACTAATTTTTCTTGCCGAAAATTTGAAATCGATCCGAGAATGCATTGTGCCCAGTGCTGTGACACACAGAAAAAAAGAATATAGCTGACACAGCCACAAATGGAAACGGACGACACACACACACACACACACACACACCGGCATTGCCGCTGATGCTGAACGCGGTCCATTCGGCAGATGGTGGGTAAACACGGTGCCACTCGAGCCCCGCGGAGCAGGAAGGTCGGGGGAACGGTTAGAGCGCGGTAGCAGATCTTAACTTGGATAACAGCAGTCCTCACTCAATGCCCGTGGGCTATGAAAGCGGAGAATAAAATCAGCAGGTGTGTAGTTCCTCAACTTTCACCGAGTCCTGCTCACCCATCACCCCCTGTGCTCGCTGACCCCGTGTCCTAACTCGCACCGAGTCTCGCTCACCCATCACCCCCTGTGCCCTAACTCACACCCAGTCCCGCTCACCCATCACCCCCTGTGCTCGCTGACCCCGTGTCCTAACTCGCACCGAGTCCCGCACACCCATCACCCCGTGCTCGCTAACCCCGTGTCCTAACTCGCACCGAGTGCCACTCACCCATCACCCCCTGTGCTCGCTGACCCCGTGGCCTAACTCGCACCGAGTCCCGCTCACCCTTCACCCCCTGTGCTCGCTGACCCCGTGTCCTAACTCGCACCGAGTCCCGCACACCCATCACCCCGTGCTCGCTAACCCCGTGTCCTAACTCGCACCGAGTGCCACTCACCCATCACCCCCTGTGCTCGCTGACCCCGTGGCCTAACTCGCACCGAGTCTCGCTCACCCATCACCCCCTGTGCCCTAACTCACACCCAGTCCCGCTCACCCATCACCCCCTGTGCTCGCTGACCCCGTGTCCTAACTCGCACCGAGTCCCGCACACCCATCACCCCGTGCTCGCTAACCCCGTGTCCTAACTCGCACCGAGTGCCACTCACCCATCACCCCCTGTGCTCGCTGACCCCGTGTCCTAACTTGCACCCAGTCCCGCTCACCCATCACCCCCTGTGCTCAATGACCCTTGTCCTAACTTGCACCCAGTCCCGCTCACCCATCACCCCCTGTGCTCAATGACCCTTGTCCTAACTCGCACCCAGTCCCGCTCACCCATCACCCCCTGTGCTCAATGACCCGTGTCCTAACTCGCACCCAGTCCCGCTCACCCATCACCCCCTGTGCTCAATGACCCGTGTCCTAACTCGCACCCAGTCCCGCTCACCCATCACCCCCTGTGCTTGCTGACCCGTGTCCTAACTCGCACCGAGTGCCACTCACCCATCACCCCCTGTGCTCGCTGACCAACATTGGCTCCCGATTAAGCAACGCCTCGATTTCAAAATTCTCATCCTTATTTTCAAATCCCTCCATGGCCTCGCCCCTCCCTATCTCTGTAATCTCCTCCAGCCCCCACAACACCCCCCCCCCCACCCCCCACTCCCGAGATATCTGCGCTCCTCTAATTATGCCCTCTTGAGCATCCCCGATTTTAATTGCTCAACAATTGGTGGTCGTGCCCCAAGCTCTGGATATCGCTGCCTAAACCTCGCCACCTCTCTTTACTCCTTCAAGACGCTCCTTAAAACCTTTCACTTGTCACCTGCCCTAATTTCTCCTTATGTAGCTCGATGTCAAATTTATTGTCTTATAATATTCCTGTGAATGTTGGGATGTTTCACTACGTTAAAGGCGCTATATAAATACAAGTTGTTGTTGTTGTTAACTTAGTACAACGTCCCAAGGCGCTTCACAGGAGTGCCATCAAGGAGACGAGAGAGGCGGAGAGATTTAGGGAGATAATTCCAGAGCTTAGGGACCAGGCAGCTGAAGGCATGGCCACCAATGGTGGAGCGATTATAATCGGGGATGTGCAAGAGGCCAGTGTGTGGAGCTACTGTATGGAGGCAGGTCTTGACATTAACCCCCCCCACCCTCCTACGACAGGCGGGAGAGGAACGCGGGGGTGGTGGGGAGTTTAATAATATAAAGGGGGAACGAGCCCCCAACCCTTCGCGCACGCACCCGTTGCCGGTTTCGGAGTGTCCGACTGTCCTGCCATGGGGAGGCGGAACACTTCTTTAACGTATTTAAATCGGGCTCCCACAGTGCAGTACGGAGCCCACTTTGAGATTGACCGTTGCTGCGCGATGGGGAGAGGCCCCTTGCAGGGGGGTGGGGGGGGAAGTTCGGTTACCCAGGCCGCGGATTACCCAGGGCGCGGAAAACCCGGCAGTGAAAGGGAGACGGGACCTGCTGGCTTCACAAGGTGCCACTTACAGCACTCCTTGTGGGCCAGGAGGAGCAGGAGCCCTTCACGCCCAGACACCTCAGGGAAGTGTTGAGCCCTGCTGATCATGGGCTCTCTCTCTCTCTCTCTCTCTGCCCTGCCACAATCATTGACCTCCGACCTCCAGTCCCGATGGCCTCTCTCCCTCCAACCAATTGCAGACGATTCCCCCCCCCTCCCCCCCAAAAAAGTCCCGACACCGAACTTCCGCCTCCCGCAGGGGTCTCTCCCTTCCCCCGTCCCGTCCCGTCCTCCCCAAATGTCAATCGCCCCCCCCCTCCCACTCCCAGGGACCGTCCCAGAGAGTCCCCAGCTGTAGTATTCTGCCGTACAGAAACAAGCCATTCGGCCCAACCAGTCCATGCCGGCGTTTACACTCCGCACGAGCCTCCTCCCATCCTACCTTATCTCACCCCATCACCATCATATCCTTGTATTCCTTTCTCCCATGTAATTAAGCTTCCTCTTAAATGCATCCATGCTATTCCCCTGTGGCAGCGAGTTCCACATTCTCACCACTCTCTGGGTAAAGAAGTTTCTCCTCAATTCCCCATTGGATTCATTAGTGACTGTCTTATATTTATGGCCCCTACGAGTGGAAACATCTTTGCCACGTCTACCCAATTGAGACTCTCATAATTTTAAAGACCTCTATCACGTCATCTCTCTGCCTTCTCTGTTCAAGAGAGAAGAGCCTCAGCCTGTTCGATCTTTCCTGACAAGAATGGGTTTGGAAGGGGGGCTGCCTAAATTCTCTTTGATCTCGTTGTTCAGTAGCACATCCAGCTGTTACTCGCAGAGTCGAGCGTTCTGGTCTTAACCACGCTTCCTGCCAAATGTTACCCGCTTTTGATCAAAAACTAAGTCAACATTTGGGCCGACCTCTGACCTGAACTTGCCCTTCACAGCTCCCCGACCAACCGCCCTGCCAAATTATTCAGTTATACTCGCTGAATAAACTGGCTGCGCTCCCTGCTCCGGCTCTCACACGAAAGATGAGCGTACTGGTGAAGGAAGCAGCGGAGGCCTGCGGAACAGTAACCTAGCAACGGACCACATTCCCCAGTGAGCGAGGGCAAATGGGAGAAATCTGAGAAAATACAAAATACAACAGGCTTCCTCACGAACAGATGGGGGAAAAAAAAGCAAGGAGCTGTCAGAACTCTGAGCTCGTTCATAGCCAGTGAGTGTTCGAGCAACTTGTGTGCTCGCTGACCTTCACTGGCTTCAATCCGACCTCTTGCGCATCCCTCATTTCCATCGCTCCACCATTGGCGGCCGTGCCTTCAGCTGCCTGGGCCTAAACTCTGGAATTCACTCCCTAAATTACATTACAACAGTGACTACACTTCAAAAAAAGTACTTCATTGGCTGTACAGCGCTTTGAGACGTCTGGTGGTCGTGGATGGCGCTATATAAATGAAAGTCTTTCTTTTTTAAACCGCGCTCTCTCTCCTGCTTTAAGACATTTCTTAAAATCTGCCTCTTTGACCAAGCTTTTGGTCGTTTGTCCTCATTTCTTCTTCTGTGGCTCGGTGTCAAAAATGTTTTTTTTATTCATAACGCTCCTCTTAAGCGCCTTGGCACATTTTGCTTGGGACAGTTTAAAGGCGCGACATAAATGCAAATTGTTGTTGAAGCTTGCTCCAAAACTTCTGTCGGGGGTGGGGGGGGGGGGCGCGCGCTCTGTATCTGGTCACCAGAGCACGCACAAGAGACCAGCAAGGCTGACTGGTCTCCACTTGCTCCAGCTCTGGGAGTGCACCTAACCTGCGCTCGGACTGTTCCCTCAGTGGGACTGCTCAGAATGTGGAACCACTGCCAGGAAAAGCCCAAAGCAAACTAATCTGCCAATCCAAAATGCCGTATCTGTTGAAAGTTCTGACGAAGGATCATCGACCTGAAACATTAACTCTGTTTCTCTCTCCACAGATGCTGCCTGACCTGCTGAGTGTTTCCAGCATTTTCTGTTTTTTTTCTTACAATGCACTATGTAGGCTGCCTTACCACCACTAAAGTGCAAACACAGTGCTCATAAAATCATCATCATCATCGGCAGTCCCTCGGAATCGAGGAAGACTTGCTTCCACTCCTGAAGTGAGTTCTTAGGTGGCTGAACAGTCCAATACGAGAGCCACAGACCTTGTCACAGGTGGGACAGACAGTCGTTGAGGGAAGGGGTGGGTGGGACAGGTTTGTCGCATGCTCTTTCCGCGTGATTTCTGCATGCTCTTGACGATGAGACTCGAGGAGCTCAGCACTCTCCCAGATGCACTTCTTCCACTTAGGGCAGGCACTCCCAGGTGTCAGTGGGGATGTCGCACTTTATCAGAGAGGCTTTGAGGGTGTCCTTGTGGCATTTCCGCTGCCCACCTTTGGCTCGTTTGCCGTGAAGGAGCTCCGAGTAGAGCACTTGCTTTGGGAGTCTCGTGTCTGGCATGCGAACTATGTGGCCTGCCCAGCGGAGCTGATCGAGTGTGGTTAGTGCTTCAATGCTGGGGATGTTGGCCTGAATGAGGACGCAGATGTGCGCCTGTTCTCCCAGGGGATTTGTAGGATCTTGCGGAGACATCGTTGGTGATATTTCTCCAGCAACTTGAGGTGTCTACTGTACATGGTCCATGTCTCTGAGCCATACAGGTGGGCAGGTATTACTACAGCCCTGTAGACCATGAGCTTGGTGGCAGTTTTGAGGGCCTGATCTTCAAACACTCTTTTCCTCAGGCGGTCAAAGGCTTCACTGGCGCACTGGAGGCGGTGTTGGATCTCATCGTCGATGCCTGCTCTTGTTGATAGGATACTCCCGAGATATGGGAAGTGGTCCACGGTGTCCAGGGCCGCGCCATGGATCTTGATGACTGGGGGGCAGTGCTGTGCGGTGAGGGCAGGCTGGTGGAGGACCTTTGTCTTACGGATGTTTAGCTTAAGACCCATACTTTCGTACGCCTTAATCGGGCATTAACAGACTTTAATACGAAGCTATTATGATTTAAATAGGATGTCGACGTTAATCAGTCTATATGCGACTGTAACAGACTAGGGCTGGATTTTTGGCTCCTTAACGCCTCTGATTTCGCCCCAGAGGGGCAGTAATGGCGGCGGAAAGCATTGCCGGGTGGGCGGGCGGCTTCCAGCGCCACGCCAGGACATTCAGTACCGTGTTTGCGGGAGCAGTACCGCGTGGGAGAGGCGAGCCGGTGTGCAACGCCCCTGGTTGCGACACCGGCTCGAAATTTGCACCCCGCCCCCCCCTGCAGCGCCCCACTGGTGGAAATCAGCCTGGGAAAGCGGGCGGTCCGAGCTGTAGTGGCTGCAGTGAGGGAAGGAATGTCTTCCTGAGGTAAGGGCGATTGTTTCCTATTTTGTTATTTTCGCGGTTCATGTGGACGTGGCGGTAAGGAAGTACTGGGAATGGGTTTGGTGGGGTTTTTTTTCACTGGGAGGGCGCTCGGAGGCCGGCTGTTTAGCTCGGGATTTTCAGTTGCTCAGCAGGCCTAGCGCCCGAAGAGAGGTGTGGAACGCCCTCCCCTCGCACTCCACCCCACACTCAGGGCCCAGCTGCTGAATTTTGCGGCTGGAGACGCAAACCATTTCCCGGTGCAGAATTTACCGCCCCGCCGCCATTAGTCCTAAGAAGCCGCAAACCGAAAATCCCTAACTTTCAAAGTGAGAACATCCAGAACCCTTCAAACAGTGAGGCAACACACAGCTGCTAAACCAGGGCAATCTCCAATCATTTCTCAATTAGAACCATCTGCAAATTGTAGGAATTTTGAGAGTTTTTTTTTCCAAACACGCATGATGGGGGATGAGGGGAGGGGTGAGAGAGAGAATTGGGGTGTGGCTTTGTGTTTTCTCTTCCAAATGCCAGTTCTGTTTTGAGGCTTACCAGCTGAAGCATGCAGGCGGCCGCCAGAATCGTCACCACTCGACTGGGTTGGATTAAGACGTCGTCCCGATACAACGAGCCAAAGGCCACTTGCAGCGCTGCAGGAGAGAACAATGGAGTGAATGCTCGGTATCCCACAAAACACATTCGCCACATGGCAGCCAGACCCTCACAAATTCACAGCTCTATCACATCCCCAAAGTACTTTGGGATTTTGCTGCAGGTGAGGGGCACTGCCCGCGAAATTGGGCACGTTGGTAAGTAACTGCGCTGTGACAATGGAGAGCCAGGAGGCGTTCCGTTTTTAATGAATTTTTTTATTCATACATGGGATGTGGGCGTCGCTGGCAAGGCCGGCATTTATTGCCCATCCCTAATCGCCCTCGAGAAGGTGGTGGTGAGCCACCGCCTTGAATCGCTGCAGTCCGTGTGGTGAAGGTGCTCCCACAGTGCTGTTAGGGAGGGAGTTCCAGGATTTTGACCCAGCGACGATGAAGGAACGGCCGATATATTTCCAAGTGAGGATGGTGTGTGACTTGGAGGGGAACGTGGAGGTGGTGGTGTTCTCATGCGCCTGCTGCCCTTGTCCTTCTAGGGAGTAGAGGTCGCAGGTTTGGGAGGTGCTGCCGAAGAAGCCTTGGCGAGTTGCTGCAGTGCATCTTGTAGATGGTGCACACTGCAGCCATGGTGCGCCAGTGGTGGAGGGAGTGAGTGTGTGAGGTGGCGGATGGGGTGCCAATCAAGCAATTTACCCACGCAGGTAGCTTCCGATCTTGCCAGGATCGGCGGGCGGTATCGAGCAAACGCTGGCGTTCTCTCAAGCGCAGAGTAAGAAGACTCTGAAATTCTGGAAGGGGACTGACAGGGTAGATGCTGAGAGGTTGTATCCCCTGGCTGGAGCACCTAGAAACAGGGGTCACAGTCTCAGGTTAAGGGGGCGGTATTTAAGACAGAGATGAGGAGGAATTTCTTCACTCAGAGGGTTGTGAATCTTTGGAATTCTCTAGCCCAGAGGGCTGTGGAGGCTCAGTCGTGGAGTATATCCAAGACAGAGAGCGATAGATTTTTGGATATTCATTGAATGGCGGAGCAGGCTCAAGGGGCCGTATGGCCTACTCTTGCTCCTATTTCTTATGTTCTTATGGGAGAGCTGACGAACCCCTTAAGCGCCTCTGAGCGACCAAAGCAGTGGCAAAAAGCAGATGTCTGGAACTAAGATGCAAGGACACACTCTGAACCGGGGAATGATAAACAGCGCAGGGTGATCCTGTGGGGGTGTTCACTAAAGTGGAAAGAAAAAATACTAACATTACCATCTGGTTACCAGGCAACAAATCTTTAAAATTGGCATCAACCAACAAAAACAAGTAATTAATCCAGGTGAATCCAAGCTCTGTGACCTGGTGGGCTACAATCCCTGAGGGCCCCATATGAAGTTTAAATTAAGTTTCTCATTTATTTGCTTGGTTGTGAAGTTGCAGATACTAATAGACCTTTGTGTTGTGATTTAATGAATCAAGAGCCCTCTCCAAACTACACTTCAAAAAGCATCTCATTGGCTGTAAAGTGTTTGGGGACGTCCGGTGGTCATGAAAGGCGCTATATAAATGCAAGTCTTTCTTTCTTGTTTAATATTGCTCACAGACTGCAGTTTGCATGTTCCTGTCGAAAGCACTTGATTCCAACTACATCAGTTTATGTTAACTGGTTACAAGAAAGAACAAACTTGCATTTATATAGTGCCTTTCACGACCTCAGGACATCCCAAAAGCACTTTACAGCCAATGAAGCACTTTTCATGAAGTGCGGTCACGTTTGTAATGTAGGAAACATGGCAGCTAATTTGCGCACAGCATGCTCCCACAAACAGCAATGTGATAATCTATTAATCTGTTTTAGTGATGTTGGTGAGGGATAAATATTAGCCAGGACACCGGGGATAACTCCCCTCTCTTCAAAATAGTGCCATGGGATGATATACATCCACTGAGAGAGCAGACAGTGCCACGATTTAACGTCCCCTCCAAAAGACAGCACCTCCGACAGTGCAACACTCCCTCAGTACTGCCCCTCCGACAATGCGGCGCTCCCTCAGTACTGCTTCTCCGACAGTGCGGCGCTCCCTCAGTACTGCCCCTCCGACAATGCGGCGCTCCCTCAGTACTGCTCCTCCAACAGTGCAGCGCTCCCTCAGTATTGCTCCCTCAGTACTGCCCCTCCGACAGTGCAGTGCTCCCTCAGTACTGCCCCTCCGACAATGCGGCGCTCCCTCAGTACTGCCCCTCCGACAGTGCGGCGCTCCCTCAGTACTGCCCCTCCGACAGTGCGGCGCTCCCTCAGTACTGCCCCTCCGACAGTGCGGTGCCCCCTCAGTGCTGCCCCTCTGACAGTGCGGCGCTCCCTCAGTACTGCACTGGAGTGTCAGCCTAGATTTTTGTGCTCAAGTCTCTGGGTAGGGACTCAAATCCACATCCTTCTGACTCTGAGGCAAGGGTGCTACCCACTGAGCCACGGCTGAAACTACTCTTCCAACACACATACAATTAGTTTCTGCTGGTTCCAGGAACGGGCAGAGGGTGAAGAACGGGGGTAGAGTCAGGACTCTATAATTTCTTGCACAGTGGAAAAACTCTGATCATTCAGATCATCAATCTCTAATTTCAAAAAGAGGAAAAAAACCTGCTGCTGCTCAGAGATTCCTCTCAGCGAGCAGGCGCACCATCAACTTGCAAGAGTAATCAGTGATGCACTTCTAAAATCTCTGCGCTATCATACAGAATTTTAAAACCTGCCTGATACATATTGATCTGAAGAGCATTGCTTAAAATTGCATGAAGCTGTTGCTATGTCTACATTAAGATGTATCACACGTCGTCTCTCAGATTGTAATAAAGTCTGCTGTGAAGTGTCAAGGGATTTGTTTTTAAATAGCAATACAAACATCATTCCCTTCATCCTCTGGGAGCTGGGGCTGATTCGAGCCCAGACTAATGGTGTGAGAGACTCTTGTCTCTGGAAGAGGCTGACATGAACTGGGATGGTGCATGCCTTCTGGAGGAATCAAGCTCAGCGTGAAGCTGATCGGAATTCAGCTCCCGCGGCATGCGGAAGGCACTGACTGCTGTAAAGGATACATGGGGTAAAGTGCAAAGAGAATACGGTACGCTGTTGGGAAAGAGTCCAGAAGAGCTTTACTACAAGGTTGACTGCAAACAATAGCAAGCAGTGACTAAACGAGAACTCGCCGCTCCCTCTATCCTTGCTGTGGTGTCTCAGCTACTATTCCTCCACTTATAGGGCCCCAAGTTTCCGCCCCCTGTAAAAACGGCGCACCTCCATAAGGTGCGCCAACTTTCTAGAATAAAAAGGGCCCCGATTTTTCTGCTTTTATGGAAAATACAGGAAATTCTGACCACTCAACGCAACTTGTGAACTCTGGCACCCTGGCCTACAAAGTTCAGATATCTCAGTCCTGGTATCTTAATGCAGTCCTGCTTGAGCAACACTAGCTGATCTCCGTTGGCAGTGCTCACACCAAGTCAGAGGGGGATCTGTTTCAGGAGTACCTTCACTCAACACTGTTCTCGCATCCGCTGCTGGTGCTTCTCTACGTGCTCGGTTCTCCCTCCGCCCACGTAAGCCTCCTGCTGCACCCCTCCCACGGCAGCACTGTTGAGACGGGGAGCTCAGCATTTGCACGTCTGCGCCGCATCACTCCGTACCACACTCTGTCGGGGCTCTTGCCCTTGTCTCCGGAAACTTCAACTCTACCGAAGCTCGGCTGCCCCGTGCCCTAACTCGCAGCAAGTCCCGTTCACCCATCACCCTCTCCCTGTGCTCGCTGACCTACGTGGGCTCCCAGTCCGGCAACACCCCGATTTTAAAATTCTCATCCTTGTTTTCAAATCGCCTCCCCCTCCCTATCTATGTAACCTCCTCCATGATCTCTTTGCTCCTCCAATTCTGCCCTCTTGCGCATCCTCCGATTTTCATTGTACCAATATTGGCAGCCGTGCCTTCAGCTGCCTGGGCCCCAAGTTCTGGAATTCCCTCCCTAAATCTCTCCGCCTTTATGACGCTCCTTAAAACCGACCTATTTGACCAAGCTTCTGATCAGCTGTCCGACTGTCTCCTTGTGTGGTTCGGCGTCAAAGTTTGATTATGCTCCTGTGAAGTATTTTGGGATGTTTTACGCCGTTTTAAGGCGTTATATAAATGCAAGAGGTTGTTCTCTCAGCTACCGTTCCTCCACGTATAATCCCGCTTCTTCTGCTTTTACAAAATACTGGAAATTCTGACCACTCAATGCAGCTTGTGAGTTCTGGCACTCTGGCCTACAATGTTCAGACATCGCGGTTCCATTCGCATTTATGCTATTTGCTATGTTGGGATGCGCCTGGAATTGTAAAGTTTTCCGTGCATTGCCTCAGTGGTGGATGACTCCTTACTTTAGATCTGTTAGTATCCACGGCTGCAACACGAGTGCCAAACCTCCACTAACGAGGCAACGGATGAACAAGTTTGGGCAGAAATCACTGAAAGCCCACCAGCGCCACGAGAGTGGCGGTACTGAGGAAGGCGATTATTTTTTTTTACTAGAGAAACTGCTGACAGCCATTTTTGAAATGTTAATTTAGACTGAACAAATACTCAGTGATGGAATAAGAAAATACAAATGCTTTGCCATCTTTTAAAGGAAGCATGTCTCATATTTTTATTAATTCTATTAACATTTTCAATCGCACTGACTGTAATGATTTGCCCTGTCGAAACGGAAGCCAGACTCCAGTGAACCGTTGATGTACAGAGCTGTTGAATATACTGCTGTTAAATGGTGGTGAACCTGTGGAATTCTCTACCACAGAAATTTGTTGAGGCCAATTCACTAAATATATTCAAAAAGGAGTTAGATGAAGTCCTTACTACTAGGGGGATCAAGGGGTATGGTGAGAAAGCAGGAATGGGGTACTGAAGTTGCATGTTCAGCCATGAACTCATTGAATGGCAGTGCAGGCTAGAAGGGCCGAATGGCCTACTCCTGCACCTATTTTCTATGTTTCTATGTTTCTAAATTGCTAATCATTCTTCTTAAATGAATAATTTAAATTTTCATGTTTTTTTTTATACCCAATCTTAACCAGAAGATGTAAAAATTGTGCATAATTATGTTCTTGGTTCTGCTAAAATAAAAATATTGGCAAAATGTATCTTTTAACAGTGAGTAATCTCAATAATGTATGTACATACTACAGTCACTGTGGGGATGGTTCACACCTCAGTCTCCGGGTGGGAAACCCACGGCATCGACTGAACGCCTGTGTTACTCTCCACCCAATATTACTCTCCACTGACTTCATAGACTTACACGGGATATACGGCACAAAAACAGGCCATTCGGACCAACCAATCCATACCGCTGTTTATGCTCCACTCGAGCCTCCTCCCGTCTTTCCGCAGAACCCTCTATTCTATCCGCATAACCCTCTATTCCCTTCTCCCTCATATGCTTGTCCAGCCTCCCCTTAAATGCATCGATACTATTCGCCTCAACCACTCCCTGTGGTAGCGAGTTCCACATTCTCACCACTCTCTGGGTAAAGAAGTTTCTTCTGAATTCCCGATTGGATTTCTTGGTGACTATCTTATATTGATAGCCTCGAGTTATGCTCTTCCCCACAAGTGGAAACATTCTCTCTGTATCCACTCGATCAAAACCTTTCATAATTTTAAAGACCTCTATTAGGTCACCCCTCAGCCTTCTTGTTTCAAGAGAAAAGAGAACCAGCCTGTTCATCCTTTCCTGATTTGAATACCCTCGCATTTCTGGTAGCATCCTTGTAAATCTTCATTGCACCCTCTCCAGTGCCTCTACATCCTTTTTATAATATGCAACGTGGAGTAACCAGGGTCGCACTCGACCTCGCCAGTTTCCCGATGGGAGGGGCAGGTTAGAATTAACACCCTGAATCCTTCACGGTTTAAGAGGGAGGTTCTATACCAGGTCATCTTTTTAAAAATCAAATTGTAAAAAAGAAAGAAATTAGTTTTAGAGCCTTGGTCTGACTCCTTCTGGAGCTCTGCGCGCAGTTCCTGACACTTCACCTCACCACACGTTACATCTGTACACCGATGTGTCAGCTGTGGCTCAGTGGGCAGCACTCTCGCCTCCGAGTTAGAAGGTCGTGGTTTCAAGTCCCACTCCAGGGACTTGGGCACATAAATCCAGGCTGACACTCCAGTGTAGTGCTGAGGGAGCACCGCACTGTCGGAGGTGCCGTCTTTTGGATGAGACATTAAATCGAAGCCCCGTCTGCCCTCTCGGGTGGACGTAAAAGATCCCGTGGCGCTATTTCGAAGAAGAGCAGGGGAGTTCGCTCCGCTGTCCTGGGCCAATATTTATCCCTCAATCAACATCACTAAAACAGATTATCTGGTTATTATCACATTGCTGTGTGTGGGAGCTTGCTGTGCGCAATCTGGCTGCCGCATTTCCTACATTACAACAGTGACGACACTCCAAAAGTACTTCATTGGCTGTAAAGCGCTTTGTGATGTCTGGTGGTCATGCAAGTCTTTCTTCTTCTTTCTCTCTTTATGAAGAAAGACTGGATCAACTGGGCTTATATTCAATGGAATTTAGAAGAATGAGAGGGGATCTCATAGAAACATATAAAATTCTGACGGGATTGGGCAGGAAGAATGTTCCCGATGTTGGGGAAGTCCAGAACCAGGGGTCACAGTCTAAGGATAAGGGGTAAGCCATTTAGGACTGAGATAATGAGAAACTTCTTGACTCAGTGAACCTGTGGAATTCTCCACCACAGAAAGTTGTTGAGGCCAGTTCGTTGGAGATATCCAAAAGG
This sequence comes from Pristiophorus japonicus, assembly GCF_044704955.1. Taxonomy (NCBI): domain Eukaryota; kingdom Metazoa; phylum Chordata; class Chondrichthyes; family Pristiophoridae; genus Pristiophorus; species Pristiophorus japonicus. The sequence continues at coordinate 55,484,114 of NC_091998.1, forward strand.
GAGTTAGATGTGGCCCTTACAGCTAAAGGGATCAAGGGGTATGGAGAGAATGCAGGAATGGGGTACTGAAGTTGCATGATCAGCCATGATCATATTGAATGGTGGTGCAGGCCCGAAGGGCCGAATGGCCTACTCCTGCACCTATTTTCTATGCTTCTATGTTTACAGCACACAATCACCAGAGTGATACTGGGGCGTAAACGGTTAAATTACGAGGCCAGGTTGTATAAACTTGCCTTGTACTCCTTTGAGTTTAGACGGTTGAGGGGTGGTCTGATTGAGGTTATAAAAGGTATTTGATAGGCTCTAAAACTAGTTTCTTTTTTTTTACAATTTGATTATTAAACGATGCCCTAGTAATCCCGAACAAAGGGGGAACAATCTTTAAATTGGAGCGGAGCTCTGCAAGAGTGAAAGTTGGAAGCAGCTTTTCAAACAAAGGGTGGTGGAATTCTGCGACTCTCTCCTACAATGGCTGTCGCTGATGGGGAACAATTCAAATGTTCAAAACCGAGATCGATAGATTTATGTTAGACCAGGGTATCGAGGGATATGGAACTAAGATGTATAGAGTTGAGGTGCAGATCAGCTGGGATCTAATTATGGAACAGGCTCGAGAGGCTGAATGGGTTGCTCCTGCTGCTACGTTCCTTATTTAATGGGAATATATATCTATACATATCCCCCAAAACCCTGTGCTACACACCTGAGCAACCTATAAAGAGCAAAGAGCTTGAACACTCCCGACTTGCTGGCTGCCAAGTGTTCTCCTTCAATTCCAATTTGCATTTTAGCAACTCTGTTGCTTTAGCAACCACTTGCAACAACCTGTATTTATATAGCACCTTTAACATAGTAAAATGTCCCAAGGTGCTTCACAGGAGTGTTATAAGACAAAAACATTTATAAATTTGACACCGAGCCACATAAGAAGAAATTATGACAGATGACCAAAAGCTGGTCATCTGCCATAAAAGCTGAGCATCTTAAAGAAGGAAAGAAAGGTAGAGAGGTAGAGGGGTTTAAGGAGGGAGTTCCAGAGCTTGGGGCCCAGGCAACAGAAGGCACGGCCACCAATGGTGGAGCGATTATGATAAGGGATGTTCAAGAGGGCAGAATTTGAGGAGCGCAGACATCTCGGGGGGTTGTGGGGCTGGAGGGGGTTACAGAGATAGGGAGGGGGCGAGGGCCATGGAGGGATTTGTGAACAAGGATGAGAATTTTGAAATCGAGGTGTTGCTTAACCGGGAGCCAATGTACGTCAGCGAGCACAGGAGGTGATGGGTGAGCGGGACTCGGTGTGAGTTAGGACACGGGGCAGCGAGCACAGCGGGTGATGGGTGAGCAGGACTCAGTGCGAGTTAGGACATGGGGCAGTGAGCACAGGGGGTGATGGGTGAGCGGGACTCGGTGCGAGTTAGGACACGGGGCAGCGAGCACAGCGGGTGATGGGTGAGCGGGACTTCATACGAGTTAGGACACGGGCTTCCGAGTTTTGGATCACCTAGTAGTGTAAACAGGCGAACAGACCGACGTGCTAGCTGGAAATCGGGAATGCTCACAGCGGTGTTCCCATTAGCCCTGCCTCACAAAACAGGCCTCGGCGGGGCTGGTAGGCCGTGACTGTGTAAAGCAGGACAACTCGAGTCGGTTAAGCAGGGGTCACAGCTACAAAGGCCGGCCAGCAACTGGCACGGATGCGAGATCACGAGAGGGCAAACTTATTCCGCTCAGTGTATGAGAGGGAGGTCAGTAAGTTTAACGAGCTAAGATGAGTTTATAGGAATGTAGTAAGGGGTTGTACAACTGGAGCACGGCTGACTATGTGCTTCTATACTGTGTCACAATTTCACATTATATGCTATAAAACAGAAGCCTACGCAATCATTCACCCACTCTCAGCGCTGAGTCTGCGTTCGTTTATAAAATAACTCTCAGACTAATTAGGATTTGTCTCTGTTAGTTTGAAATTGTTTATCAAGTTAAATGTATTTTAATTTACAGGGCTTTAAAAAAAAAACACAGGCTGGCCACAAGTTGAAATACTCGTCCCGGGCAATACTTATACCTCAGCCTACATCTCTTAAACAGTCCTAATTTGCCATTATATCTCACTGCTGCTTGCTGTGCGCAATCTGTATCAGCCGTAGCTCAGTGGGCAGCACTCTCGCATCTGAGTCAGGTCGTCGTGGGTTCAAGTCCCACTCCAGGGACTTGAGCACAAATCCAGGCTGACACTCCCAGTGCAGTACTAAGGGAGCGCTGCACTGTCTGAGGTGCCGTCTTTCGGATGAGACGTTAAACCGAGGCCCCGCATAACCTCTCAGGTGGACGTAAAAGATCCCATGGCACTATTTCGAAGAGCAGGGGGAGTTATCCCCGGTGTCCTGGGGCCAAGATTTATCTCTCAATCAACGTAATAAAAACAGATTATCTGGTTGCTGTGGGTGGGAGCTTGCTGTGCGTAAATTGGCTGCCATTTTTCCCACATTACAACAGTGACTACACTTCAAAAAAGTACTTGATTGGCTGTGAGGCGCTTTGGAACGCCTTGAGGATGTGAACGGATAGAAATACGAGTTATTTCTTTAATCTAGAGTGAGGAAAACAGACAAGCGGGGTAGAGACGCTTTGAGTCGCAATTAAAACAGAGCCAGTGTTAGCACGCAACCTGATGGAGATGCTTCATTTAATATTTATGTTCATATATATGGGGGGGGGAATGACAATGGACAGGTCCATGGCCTAGACCATCTAGCGCTGCCGGCGGGGGCCGTATAGGGTCGATGAAGGTCGCTCTCCCCTTGCAGCATTTGCAACGGCAACTTCGGCTTGTGAGCGCGGTACGATGCTCCACCAGCGAGAGCGGTCCAACACAGGATCCGCAGCAGCCTACAGCTGATTCCACCAGCATCATTTGGATTCAGAGCCACGAGCTGCAGAGTTGAAGCCCTGGCAGATGGAGCATGCCATCTTCACACACAGGCCCCATCTGCTGCAGCCTGAACCCTTTGACATGTGGGAATGAATCAATATTTACTGAAAGGGATGGAAATTAAAGTTTAAAAAAAATCAGTTCGAAACATAATCTCTGAATCGCAGGCACAAAATAAAGGTTTTATTCCTTTTATGAATCATCCCCACAGGTTACATTACAGTCATATCAGATGAAGTGTCTCTATAAATAGCCCCATTAAAATCACTGCACTGCTTGCCTGTTCCCTTCATTGCTTGTGTGCGCGTCCCTGGAGCTCCCACAGCAAATACAGGCTCCCTGGAACCACACTGGTTATATTCCTAGTGCTATTTAACAAATGCAAGAATGAACGGGTGCACAACGGAAAGCAACAAAATACAATTAGATATGGACAGACTGAGTGAGTGGGCCAGAACATGTCAAATGGAATATAATGTGAAGTTATCCACTTTAGTGGAAAAAATAGAAAAATATATATATTTTTTTAAATGGTGAGAAATGTTGGTGTTCAGAGGGACCTGGGTGTCCTTGTACACCAATCACTGAAAGTTAACACGCAGGTACAGCAAGCAATTAAGAAAGCAAATAGCACGTTGGCCTTTATTACAAGAGGATTTGAGTATAAGAGTAAAATTGCCCCCGTTTTTAAGACCGATAATGGAGCAGGAAGGCTTTTCCGACCGGGGACAAGCAGACGGTGCCCGCCACGCCGACCTCTTACCGACCGGCGGCAACCCCTTTCCCGCCCCCGCGAGGGAAATTGCCCCGCGGCAGCCGCCGGTCGGTGTCCCCGACAGCTGCGCGCGGCGGGAAGCTGCCAGTGGCTGGACGGTGCGGCCGCCCTTAAAGGGGAGGGCACACCGCCGCCATTTTATTTTAATTATCGGCCGACTCTGTAGTCGGCCCGGCAGTGGTGGCCACGGGTTCGGCTGGGCCACCAACAGATAGCTGTCCCGCTGGCCCGGCCGAAGCCCTCCCTGGTGGGCCAGGTAGGCCTTGCAGCGTCCCTCCCCTTTAAGTGAAGTGTCATGTTGCGCAGACGTGCTCAGCGCGGCGCTGATGACACCGCCCTCTGTAACCCGCCCCGCGGATTTTTCGTGGGAATCATTTTCCTCCAGTACCCGCCCCATCAATTGGGGCAGTAATTCACCAAACAATTTTAATTATCTGCCCCAAACGGGGTAGAGGGCAATTTCGGCCCCAAGATGTTCTACTGCAATTATACAGGGCCCTGGTGAGACCACACCTGGAGTACTGTGTACAGTTGTGGTCTCCTTACCCAAGGAAGGATATACTTGCCATCGGGGGAATGCAACGAAGGTTCACCAGACTGATTCCTGGGATGGGGGGATTGTCCTTTGAGGAGAGATTGAGTAGACCAGGCCTATATTCTCTAGCGTTTAGAAGAATGAGAGGTGATCTCATTGAAACATACAAAATTCTTACAGGGCTTGACAGGGTAGATGCAGGGAGGATGTTTCCCCCGGGCTGGGGAGTCTAGAACCAGGGGTCACAGTCTCATAATATGGGGTCGGCCATTCAGGACTGAGATGGGGAAGAATTTCTTGACTCAGAGGGTGGTGAATCCTTGAAATTCTCTACCCCAGAGGGCCGTGGGCTGTGGTCATTGAGTATATTCAAGATAGATTTTTTGGATATTAAGGGAATCAAGGGATATGGGGATTGGGGGGGAAAGTGGGGTTGAGGCAGAAGATCAGCCATGATCTCATTGAATGGCGGAGCAGGCTCGAGGGGCCGAATTACCGACTCTTGCTCCTATTTCTTATGTTCTAATTCAAAGCTCTGATTGTTGAAACTTGGCAGTGTCCGCAGGATTCGAAAACATAGTTGGGCGAACAGCCCACTAAATTATTCAATATGACTTGAAGCGCTCAACCTCAAGAAATAAAATGTTAGAGAGAACCAACTTAAAAAGAAATCTGCTGGATATAAATTGGTCGGTCCTGACACAGGGAGCTGGGCTCTGTGTGTGGAGGTAAAAAAAAAACCCCAGCTCAGCATGTCATTCTGATATTGCATCAAGTCAGCACTGGTGTCTGGAGAGATCGCAGAATGAGGTTTCTGCCCATCCTGGTGCATGCCACACAAACAATCAAAAGCGGGCCATAATAGTAACAATAGACAGCTCTACAGGTGCCACGGTGCAGAAAAAGATGCATTTCCAAACTTCCGCACTACACTGTCGTTTGCGCATTGAAAATAAAATCTCCCTGTGCTCCCCAGGCCGTGCATCGACCGCAGTCGAGAGCGTGACCTCTCCCACTAAGTGCACCCACCAGCCCCCCAATAAAAAGAAAGGCAATTTCTATAGCGCCGTTCACAACCACCAAAAGTCCCAAACGCTTTACAGCCAATGGAGTACTTTTTGATGTCTAGTCACTGTTGTAAGGTAGGAAACGAGGCCGCCAATTTGAGCACAGCAAGCTTCCACAAACAGCAATGTGATTATATCCAGATAATCTGCTTTAGTGATGTTGACTGAGGGATAAATATTGGCCCCAGGACACCAGGGAGAACTCCCTTGCTCTTCTTCAAAATAGAGCCATGGGATCTTTTACATCCACCTGAGAGGGCAGACGGGACCTCGGTTTAACGTCTCATCCGAAAGAGGGCACCTCCGACAGTGCAGCGCTTCCTCAGTACTACCCCTCCGACAGTGTAGCGCTCCCTCAGTACTGCCCCTCCGAAAGTGCGGCGCTCCCTCAGCACTGCCACTCCGACAGTGCAGCGCTCCCCTCGGTACTGCCTCTCCGACAGTGTAGCGCTCCCTCAGCACTGCCCCTCCGACAGTGCGGCGCTCCCTCAGTACTGCCTCTCCGACAGTGCGGCGCTCCCTCAGTACTGCCTCTCCGACAGTGCGGCGCTCCCTCAGTACTGCCTCTCCGACAGTGCAGCGCTCCCTCAGTACTGCCCCTCCGACAGTGCGGCACTCCCTCAGCACTGCCCCTCCAACAATGCTGCACTCCCTCAGCACTGCCCGTTCCATAGTGCGGCACCCCCTCAGTACTGCCCCTCCCGACAGTGAGGCGCTCCCTCAACACTGTACTGGGAGTGTCAGCCTATATTTCTGTGCTCAAGTCTCTAGAGTGGGACTTGAACCGAGAACCTTCGGACTGAGAGGCAAGAGTGCTACCCACCGGGCCACGATAACACTGTGAACTGGCTGCGAGCAGGCTAATAAGATGTGCTCAGAGATGGCTCGCTCTCTTATCCACCCTCCTCACTGTGGGCACGTCCCTGGCCCTTGCTTTGTGCTTCCCCATGGCAGTGTTGGGGAAAAAACTGAACCGGATTACGCTCACTGCTGTGGTGGTGACGTGTCGCAGCGTGCAAGATAAACCCGACATGGCAACTGTAATTAAATAACGACAGACCAACCTTCACATCCCCTGTAAAGAAAACTAAAATGCAAACGTACCCTCGGTGTCGATGTTGTGGTCGGGGATCTCCAGTTCGATGTAGTTCATACTTGATTCCTTCCAGGATCCACTGAACATACTTGAAAAGTACCCCGACTGTGAAACATAAACGAGCAAAGAGTTTGGTGACTTTCAAGGGTGACGAGGAGTCAAACACAGATCGTGCCAGCCTGCAGCAGCCCATAAGCAGACAATATTCAATCACCCAGCGCATCAAGGCTCACCATTTTTTGACTGCTTGAGCACGGTGCAGCGCTGTCACTGGTATCTCAGCCCAGTGCAATGGTGGCAAAGTCATTTCCCAACATTGATTTGAGCTGAAAACGGCCAGCACTGAAATAGTGGATTTTGCTCTTCCACATTCGAATCTCCACGCATAAACCGACTGTGCGGGATCTCCACGCAGCACGACGGGAATGTTGGCCACCTGTTCTCAGTAAAAGCATCAGCTGTGGCTCAGTGGGCAGTGAGTCAGAAGGTCGTGGTTTCAAGTCCCACTCCAGAGATAAGGGGGTTCTAATGCTGGCTCCGGCCTAACACCTTGGTCAAGCTCAAACCACTGAGGTGGACCCCATGCGGGCTCCGGCCTAACACCTTGGTCAAGCTCAAACCACTGAGGTGGACCCCATGCGGGCTCCGGCCTAACACCTTGGTCAAGCTCAAACCACTGAGGTGGACCCCATGCGGGCTCCGGCCTAACACCTTGGTCAAGCTCAAACCACTGAGGTGGACCCCATGCTGACTCCGGCCTAACACCTTGGTCAAGCTCAAACCACTGAGGTGGACCCCATGCTGGCTCCGGCCTAACACCTTGGTCAAGCTCAAACCACTGAGGTGGACCCCATGCTGGCTCCGGCCTAACACTTCCCCCAGCTTGGGATCTGTTCAGAGACCACCGTTCTGCCTCAACGCCGCCTGTTTTGTTCTGGAGCCGTAGATCGTTCTCATCTGTCACGGTTTGTACGTCTACGATATCTATCTTCATCACATGTTGTATCTGATTATGCTTAAAACTGTTGCTCCGTATTAAAACACCTTGCACCTCCTAAGACCCTGTGGGTAAACTGTGTGTGGCCTGTGATCCAAATTTTATATGGGTTTGTATACCTTTAAAGAGATATATGCAACCCACCATCCACAACATGCTGACAAGGACATCCCTTTCCACTTCAGAGATCTTCAGCTATTTTATCCATGAATTGAACTGGTGTGCAAAATTATACAGTAGTCTTCCAGTAATTGACCCTTGCTTAGGAAGGGTTTCGACGTAATTGCTCCCTTCGATATTATAATGCTCAGTCTTTGGGCCCCTTGTAATTATGAGTCTAATTCTGTAAAATCTTGCACGATTTGAACTGACGACAGGTCTTAAATTAGCAACACACACCCGGCAGAAACCTCCTGATTCCCTCTGGTAGTCTCAAGGCAATCCTCTTCATGCCTGAACTTCATGTGAATGTACACGCCACGATTGCCCTCTCCCCCGTAGTCAGCATCCTGCAAAAACTACAGGTGGGCTGGACTGTAAGCTCTCTTACCAGTCGGGGGCTCATTGGCAATGGTGATGCCATTGTTAAACCTGACCTGCAAAATACAGTTCACACTGATCCATAATACAGTTATTTAAAAATGTAGGAGGGGAGCGTGAGTATATAGTGAAAGGTGATATGAGCAGCTCGGTGAGGCAGAAATGTCTGCATTTCTGATATTAACGCATGGCACCATGTCAGGCTTACCAGCTGGACAACTTCTCTCACCGAACAACGACTAAATCCCGCATTAAATACAGACAGGCAGTAACAGTGCTTTGGAATTTAAACTTCAAGTGCACATTCAGAGTTATTACTTACCATAAATTACATAAAAACCCAATCTCATTGGCAATAGAAACATAGAAAATAGGTGCAGGAGCAGGCCATTCAGCCCTTCTAGCCTGCACCGCCATTCAATGAGTTCATGGCTGAACATGCAACTTCAGTACCCCCTTCCTACTTTCTCGCCATACCCCTTGATCCCCCGAGTAGTAAGGACTTCATCTAACTCCCTTTTGAATATATTTAGTGAATTGGCCTCAACTACTTTCTGTGGTCGAGAATTCCACAGGTTCACCACTCTCTGGGTGAAGAAGTTTCTCCTTATCTCGGTCCTAAATGGCTTACCCCTTATCCTTAGACTGTGACCTCTGGTTCTGGACTTCCCCAACATTGGGAACATTCTTCCTGCATCCAACCTGTCCAAACCCGTCAGAATTTTAAACGTTTCTATGAGGTCCCCTCTCACTCTTCTGAACTCCAGTGAATACAAGCCCAGTTGATCCAGTCTTTCTTGATAGGTCAGTCCCACCATCCCGGGAATCAGTCTGGTGAATCTTCGCTGTATTCCCTCAATAGCAAGAATGTCCTTCCTCAAGTTAGGAGACCAAAACTGTACACAATACTCCAGGTGTGGCCTCACCAAGGCCCTGTACAACTGTAGCAACACCTCCCTGCCCCTGTACTCAAATCCCCTCGCTATGAAGGCCAACATGCCATTTGCTTTCTTAACGCCTGTTGTACCTGCATGCCAACCTTCAATGACTGATGTACCATGACACCCAGGTCTCGTTGCACCTTCCCTTTTCCTAATCTGTCACCATTCAGATAATAGTCTGTCTCTCTGTTTTTACCACCAAAGTGGATAACCTCACATTTATCCACATTATACTTCATCTGCCACGCATTTGCCCACTCACCTAACCTATCCAAGTCACTCTGCAGCCTCATAGCATCCTCCTCGCAGCTCACACTGCCACCCAACTTAGTGTCATCCGCAAATTTGGAGATACTACATTTAATCCCCTTGTCTAAATCATTAATGTACAATGTAAACAACTGGGGCCCCAGCACAGAACCCTGCGGTACCCCACTAGTCACTGCCTGCCATTCCGAAAAGTACCCATTTACTCCTACTCTTTGCTTCCTGTCTGACAACCAGTTCTCAATCCATGTCAACACACTACCCCCAATCCCATGTGCTTTAACTTTGCACATTAATCTCCTGTGTGGGACCTTGTCGAAAGCCTTCTGTAAGTCCAAATATACCACATCAACTGGTACTCCTTTGTCCACTTTATTGGAAACATCCTCAAAAAATTCCAGAAGATTTGTCAAGCATGATCTCCCTTTCACAAATCCATGCTGACTTGGACCTATCATGTCACCATTTTCCAAATGCGCTGCTATGACATCCTTAATAATTGATTCCATCATTTTACCCACTACTGAGGTCAGGCTGACCGGTCTATAATTCCCTGCTTTCTCTCTCCCTCCTTTTTTAAAAAGTGGGGTTACATTGGCTACCATCCACTCGATAGGAACTGATCCAGAGTCAATGGAATGTTGGAAAATGACTGTCAATGCATCCGCTATTTCCAAGGCCACCTCCTTAAGTACTCTGGGATGCAGTCCATCAGGCCCTGGGGATTTATCAGCCTTCAATCCCATCAATTTCCCCAACACAATTTCCCGACTAATAAAGATTTCCCTCAGTTCCTCCTCCTTACTAGACCCTCTGACCACTTTTATATCCGGAAGGTTGTTTGTGTCCTCCTTAGTGAATACTGAACCAAAGTACTTGTTCAATTGGTCTGCCATTTCTTTGTTCCCCGTTATGACTTCCCCTGATTCTGACTGCAGGGGACCTACGTTTGTCTTTACTAACCTTTTTCTCTTTACATACCTATAGAAACTTTTGCAATCCGCCTTAATGTTCCCTGCAAGCTTCTTCTCGTACTCCATTTTCCCTGCCCTAATCAAACCCTTTGTCCTCCTCTGCTGAGTTCTAAATTTCTCCCAGTCCCCAGGTTCGCTGCTATTTCTGGCCAATTTGTATGCCATTTCCTTGGCTGTAATACTATCCCTGATTTCCCCAGATAGCCACGGTTGAGCCACCTTCCCTTTTTTATTTTTACGCCAGACAGGAATGTACAATTGTTGTAATTTATCCATGCGGTCTCTAAATGTCTGCCATTGCCCATCCACAGTCAACCCCTTAAGTATCATTAGCCAATCTATCTTAGCCAATTCATGCCTCATACCTTCAAAGTTACCCTTCTTTAAGTTCTGGACCATGGTCTCTGAATTAACTGTTTCATTCTCCATCCTAATGCAGAATTCCACCATATTATGGTCACTCTTCCCCAAGGGGCCTCGCACAATGAGATTGCTAATTAATCCTCTCTCATTACACAACACCCAGTCCAATAATGCCTGTGGATTAACTGTGGGGTGGATGGGCTGTCCCAGGCCCACCAAATATGTTATTGAGAGAAATTTGCATATATGTATCGGAATCTAGAATTGCAATGTTACCAGAACCACAAGATATATCTATTGATACAGAATATATGCTTTCATTGTTGAACATACTGGCCTATGTATCCATACTCAGAATCAGAATCATATTCGTGAAACCGGCTCTGCCCGTCACCCATCTCTCCTTCAACTTGCCTTCCGAGTCCCAAGCTGTTCAAATATTTATACGGAGCGAGTGTCCATGTCACGGTGAACTGTGGTGGACACACCCGTTCCGTATAAAGATTGTTCCAGTAATTACAAAGTGGTTACCATTTGAGTATAAGAGTAAAGATGTTTTACTGCAATTATACAGGGCCGTGGTGAGAGCGCACCTGGGGTATTGTGCACAGTTTTGGTCTCCTTACCCAAGGAAGGATATACTTGCCATAGAGGGAGTGCAGCGAAGGTTCACCAGACTGATTCCTGGGATGGGGGGATTGTCCTGTGAGGAGAGATTGAGGCCAATATTCCCTGGAGTTTATAAGAATGAGAGGTGATCTCATTGAAACATACAAAATTCTTACAGGATTGACAGGATAGATGCAGGGAGGATGTTTCCCCGAGCTGGGGAGTCTAGAACCAAGGGTCACAGTCTCAGGATAAGGGGTCGGCCATTTAGGACCGAGATGAGGAGGAACTTCTTCACTCAGAGGGTGATGAATCTTTGGAATTCTCTACCCCAGAGGGCTGTGGAGGCTCAGTCTTTGAGTACATTCAAGACGGATATTGATTATTGATTATTAAGGGAATCAAGGGATATGGGGATAATGCAGGACAGTGGAGTTAGGGTAGAAGATCAGCCAGGCTCGAGGGGCCAAGTGATCGACTCCTGCTCCTAATTCTTATGTTCTTTCGGGTAGAATCTCTGCAGTGATTTCCCTGGAATTTTCAGTGGAGACCCTGGAGAAACAGCACAAACAGCTGGGAATACCGTTTCTCCGGGGTTTTCTGCTAATCTCCCATCCAAGGTCACGGTGGGACGCAGTGGCATCTGTGTTCATCCAACTGAAAGGTGCTGGGGATCGAGATAACACTCCTCTTCAGGCATATGCACCTCGGGTCAGGTAGAGCACGGGTGGAGGCCGCAACAATATACTGCAGCCTCCAACCTTACTGCACGCTTCCATCTCCCACACCAACTATCCTGCAGTTATTCCCAGTGAGATTGCCAATTCCGAGCTATCGGCCTGTACCTTCTAGCAACCAGGCAGAAACTGCCCAAACTCAATTTAATAATAATAACTTTTATTTATATAGCGCCTTTAACGTAGTAAAACATCCGAAGGCACTTCACAGGAGCGCTATAAGACAAAACAGATAAATTAGACACCGAGCCAAAAAAGAAATTAGGGCAGGTGACCAAAAGCTTAGTCAAAGAGGTAGGTTTTAAGGAGCGTCTTAAAGGAGGAAAGAGAGGTAGAGAGGCGGAGAGGTTTAGGCAGGGCGTTCCAGAGCTTGGGGTCCAGCAGCTGAAGGCACGGCCGCCGATGGTTGAGCGATTATAATCAGGATGTTCAAGAGGGCAGAATTTGAGGAGCGCAGACATCTTGGGGGGTTGTGGGGCTGGAGGAGATTACAGATATAGGGAGGGGCAAGGGCCATGGAGGGGTTTGAAAACAAGGATGAGAATTTTGAAATTGCGGCATTGTTTAACCAGGAGCCATTGTAGGTCAGCGAGCACAGGGGTGATGGGTGAGCGGGACTTGGTGCGAGTTAGGACACGGGGCAGCAAGCATAGGGGGTGATGGGCGAGCAGAAATTGGTGCGAGTTAGGACACGGGGCTGCCGGGTTGACATTGGGCCTTTTAAAAAAAAAAGTGTGTTTTTAAAAAAAAAGGAAAGCCAAAACTTCTTACTAGTTACTAGTGCTTAAGTTGGTTCAATTTTCGAATGCTCCATAATTGTTTTTCAGGCCCGTCAAATAATAATCAGAAAGGTAGTTGCTGACATGAATTAAAATTATAACCAGGTGCCCCAACTGGAGTAAGTTACGAGGCTAACAACCATATTTTACATAAGAACATAAGAAATAGGAACAGGCGTAGGCCATACGGCCCCTCGAGCCTGCTCCACCATTCAATAAGATCATGGCTGATCCAATCATGGACTCGTGTCCACTTCCCTGCCCGCTCCCCATAACCCCTTATCGATTAAGAAACCGTCTATTTCTATCTTAAATTTATTCAATGTCCCAGCTTCCACAGCTCTCAGTGAGGCAGTGAATTCCACAGATTTACAACCCTCAGAGAAGAAATTTCTCCTCATCTGTTTTAAATGGGCGGCCCCTTATTCTAAGATCATGCCCTCTAGTTCTACTCCCCCCCACCAGTGAAAACATCCTCTCTGCAACCACCTTGTCAAGCCCCCTCATAATCTAATACGTCTCGATAAGATCACCTCTCATTCTTCTGAATTCCAATGAGTAGAGGCCCAACCTACTCAACCTTTCCACATAAGTCAACCCCCTCATCCCCGGAATCAACCTAGTGAACCTTCTCTGAACTGCCTCCAAAGCAAGTATATCCTTTCGTAAATATGGAAACCAAAACTGCATGCAGTATTCCAGGTGTGGCCTCATACCTTATATAGCTGTAGCAAGACTTCCCTGCTTTTATACTCCATCCCCTTTGCAATAAAGGCCAAGATACCATTGGCCTTCCTGATCACTTGCTGTACCTGCATACTATCCTTTTGTGTTTCATGCACAAGTACCCCCAGGTCCCGCTGTACTGCAGTACTTTGCAATCTTTCTCCATTTAAATAATAACTTGCTCTTTGATTTTTTTCTGCCAAAGTGCATGACCTCACACTTTCCAACATTATACTCCATCTGCCAAATTTTTGCCCACTCACTTAGCCTGTCTGTGTCCTTTTGCAGATTTTTTGTGTCCTCCTCACTCATTGCTTTTCCTCCCATCTTTGTATCGTCAGCAAACTTGGCTATGTTACACTCAATCCCTTCTTCCAAGTCGTTAATATAGATTGTAAATAGTTGGGGTCCCAGCACTGATCCCTGCGGCTTCCCACTAGTTACTGGTTGTCAATCAGAGAATGACCCATTTATCCCGACTCTCTGTTCTCTGTTAGTTAGCCAATCCTCTATCCATGCTAATATATTACCCCCAACCCCGTGAACTTTTATCTTGTACAGTAACCTTTTATGCGGCACCTTGTCAAATGCCTTCTGGAAGTCCAAATACACCACATCCACTGGTTCCCCTTTATCCATCTTGTTCGTTACATCCTCAAAGAATTCCAGCAAATTTGTCAAACATGACTTCCCCTTCATAAATCCATGCTGACTCTGCCTGACCGAATTTTGCTCTACTTCCACACCACGTTCCTGAAAGCAAATGGACCAATAATAAAGAACTGCACTGGAAAGTCCACAAGCCAAGCCGTATCTTGCACACCTCCGAATGAGCAGCTCTACAGCAGCTGGCCTGTCCTTTTTAGGCCACCATTCTCTCAGTTACTTCTGTCCCTCTCTCTCTGTCTCTGTTGCTGCTATTGCACCCATTGCTGTTTCTCTCACACTGCTCTCTCTCTCTCGTCTCTCACACTATTCCCTCTCCGTCGCTGCTGTCTCTCTCACCATGCTCTCTCCGGTGGCTGATTCTTTCTCATTGCTCTTCCTGTTGGTGCTGCCTCTCGCTGGCTCTCTCTCTGTCGCGGCTATCTTTATCTCATTGCAGTTCCCTCACTGTCCTCCTTAGAATCATAGAAATTTACGGCACAGAAGGAGGCCATTTGGCCCATCGTGTCTGTGCCGGACAATGTTGAAAATGTCGATTCAGCTTTTGCAAGCAACAGGAATTTCTAGAATTCCGGTACTTCAGGTGAGGGTCTAAAAGCAAGCGGCTTTGCAGAGGATCCCTGGCTTGCTCTGGGTCTAAATTTCGGTGATTTACAAGACTGAAGCTATTTAATCCCTGCACGACTTCAGCAGTGAGGACAAAGAGCTGGTTTTCACAGAATGAAGATTATTTAAAACAAGTCTCAATCCAGGTGGGGCATGGACCCACCATCCCTGGCTCCTGAAGCCCTAATCCATTTGGCAACTGCAGTCACATCCCGAGTGCTGCTTTCTCTCCTTGCTGTTCTCCCACACCAGTTGCGCTGTTAGCAGTGGCAGTCCTAAGTACCATGGCCCCAAATTTCCCCAGCCGCTTAGAGCGCCGAATCTCAATGTAGTGCGCCGACTTCTTGGAGGAAAAAAAGCGCCAAAAATCTACCTTGTAATTTGGCCGCTCCCTCGTCGTCCGGATCCATCGGCGTCAAGCAGCAGAGTCTGGGTGGGGGGGTCAGCGCGGCTGGCAAGGCTTGGGCCCAGTGTGTCGTGCAGTGCCGGCAGGGGCACGCATGACCATTTGAGTGTGCGCGCATGCGCAATGGGCGGTTCAGTCTGCGCACATGCGCAGTGCAACAGGAAGCTTGGCAATCGGCCAATTAAAGGGAGAGCATCCTCAGAATAAGTGGCTATGGAGCATATATAAAGATGGTCTGAATATTGATTTTTGTGTGGCTGAGGGAGTGGAAAGGGGTGCTGGATAGGTGTAAGAGAGGTGTGAGTGTGATCTTTGAACATTACCTGCGTTTGACTCCAATAGACGAATGGCGCAAGAGCGTGTAAGAAGAACAAAGAATTTCCCCCATGAGGAAGTGGAGAAATTAGTAACGGTTATTGAGGAGAAATGGCTGGAGCTGGATATCAGCAAGAGTGGTCCGTCAAAGGTCTCCCCCAAGGAAATGAGGAAAAGATGGAGCCTTGTTGCCAAAGAATTCTCCGCTGGGGTCAACACCACAAGATCTGGAAACCAGCGCAAGAAGAAATGGCAGGACATTGGTCAAGTAGTGAGTGTAAGTAATATCTTCATCTTTAAATTGAATTGCAGTGGAAAATGTGACCATCTGTATGTGTCCCACCCATCAGAAGCGCACTATGTCTGACAATTTATATTTTCATCTTTGCAGAAGAAATTGGCCCACAACAAGAGAGAGAACTAGAACAGGAGGAGGTCCACCAAATCTGCACCAACTGACACCGCTGGAACAGAGGGTTGCTGCCTGGCTGAGTCGCACCGGCAGAAAAAGTATCAGCTCTGCACAAGCTGGACCCACACGCGAGGGTGAGGGTGAGTCATTAAAATGCATAGTCGTCCTTCAAATCAACCTGCTGACTGGCCTGCAATGTGTGAGACTACTCATGCCACCCAACCCAACCCCTCCTGTGTTGCTAACCATTTGACTGTTCTGTTGTCTTTTGCCGAGGAAGACGACACTCCTCAAGATCCTGAGAATCCAGATGCGTGCGCTCCAGACCAAAGGCTGGTGGGGGGAGGAGGGGTCCATGGAAATGTGTGCTCGGGAGAATGCTGACCGCGATATGGATCAGAACATATCACAGGGCATCACACAGCCAGAACCCTCCATTAGCTCCTCGGCAACATTCCATGGGTTCACACCTTCCGAGGTCGCGGGTCCCAGTGGCGGTGATGAAATGCATCTTGGGACACCCAGTGCCCCCACCGTCCCAGCCCGCGCCTCGCACTGGAGGGGTGCCACTAGGCAGACCCACGGCGAGGGGAAGGAGAAGCCGACCAGTCTCTCCTGAGAGGCAGACCTCACTAGAAGTTAATCAGGTTGTGTCATTGGGTGAGGAGACCAATGCCCTCACAAGATCACTTGTGGAGGTCGTCAGTGGGGTGCGTGATGAGGTCGCGACACTATCGGGTGAAATCTCTGCACCAAGACGGGAAGTCAGGGCGGGCATTTCAGAGAGTGTGCAGACGATGGCCGATGCCACGAGGGAGCTGGCTTCGGCAATAAGGGCACAAAGGCCGGATACTCCCACTTCACTTCACGCACCAGCCACCGGTCACACTCAAACCGGGCCCCCAACGCCCCCCACCACCATCACCGACCCTATGCCCCGAGATGTGGGTGAAGGATGGGTGCAGACTTTCTTTCCTGTTGTGGCTGTTGTTGTTGTTGTTTGTATCGTTGAAGTGCACTGTAAAATTCACAATAAAATATATTTTGCGTCAAAACTGAATCATCCTCCATTAGGACCACGTAACATTTAGGGTCAACTGTAAAAAGTAAAAATCCCTCACCCCGACAGTCATGCGAGCCTGCCGCCCCTAGCCCTGGTGGGAGGGGCTAGCCGATGCGTTCTGCAGTCGGAAAGGCAGGACTGCTCTATTTTCTGCAGCTGATTTATCTTTCATTTATTTTTGATGATGTTGTGCAGATGGTTGCAAACAGGAAATTAGGGGTGCATGCAATAAGGGCGCAGCAGTTATAATGGGTGACTTTAATATGCACATAGATTGGGCTAACCAAACTGGAAGCAATACGGTGGAGGAGGATTTCCTGGAGTGCATAAGGGATGGTTTTCTGGACCAATATGTCGAGGAACCAACTAGGGGGGAGGCCATCTTAGACTGGGTGTTGTGTAATGAGAGAAGATTAATTAGCAATACCGTTGTGCGAGGCCCCTTGGGGAAGAGTGACCATAATATGGTGGAATTCTGCATTAGGATGGAGAATGAAACAGTTAATTCAGAGACCATGGTCCAGAACTTAAAGAAGGGTAACTTTGAAGGTATGAGGTGTGAATTAGCTAGGATTGATTGGCGAATGATACTTAAGGGGTTGACTGTGGATGGGCAATGGCAGACATTTAGAGACCGCATGGATGAACTACAACAATTGTACATTCCTGTCTGGCGTAAAAATAAAAAAGGGAAGGTGGACCAACCGTGGCTATCAAGGGAAATCAGGGATAGTATTAAAGCCAAGGAAGTGGCATACAAATTGGCCAGAAATAGCAGCGAACCCGGGGACTGGGAGAAATTTAGAACTCAGCAGAGGAGGACAAAAGGTTTGATTAGGGCAGGGAAAATGGAGTACGAGAAGAAGCTTACAGAGAACATTAAGACTGATTGCAAAAGTTTCTATAGATATGTAAAGAGAAAAAGGTTAG
The DNA here is from genome assembly GCF_044704955.1 of Pristiophorus japonicus. NCBI lineage: Eukaryota > Metazoa > Chordata > Chondrichthyes > Pristiophoridae > Pristiophorus > Pristiophorus japonicus. Next base: position 55,501,853 of record NC_091998.1, read on the forward strand.
TAAAGACAAACGTAGGTCCCCTGCAGTCAGAATCAGGGGAAGTCATAACGGGGAACAAAGAAATGGCGGACCAATTGAACAAGTACTTTGGTTCGGTATTCACTAAGGAGGACACTAACAACCTTCCGGATATAAGAGGGGTCAGAGGGTCTAGCAAGGAGGAGGAACTGAGGGAAATCCTTATTAGTCGAGAAATTGTGTTGGGGAAATTAATGGGATTGAAGGCCGATAAATCCCCAGGGGCTGATGGACTGCATCCCAGAGTACTTAAGGAGGTGGCCTTGGAAATAGCGGATGCATTGAGTCATTTTCCAACATTCCATTGACTCTGGATCAGTTCCTATGGAGTGGAGGGTAGCCAATGTAACCCCACTTTTTAAAAAAGGAGGGAGAGAGAAAACAGGGAATTATAGACCGGTAAGCCTGACATCGGTAGTGGGTAAGATGATGGAATCAATTATTAAGGATGTCATAGCAGCGCATTTGGAAAGAGGTGACATGATAGGTCCAAGTCAACATGGATTTGTGAAAGGGAAATCATGCTTGACAAATCTTCTAGAATTTTTTGAGGATGTTTCCAGTAGAGTGGACAAGGGAGAACCAGTTGATGTGGTATATTTAGACTTTCAGAAGACTTTCAACAAGGTCCCACACAAGAGATTAATGTGCAAAGTTAAAGCACATGGGATTGGGGGTAGTGTGCTGACATGGATTGAGAACTGGTTGTCAGACAGGAAGCAAAGAATAGGAGTAAATGGGTACTTTTCAGAATGGCAGGCGGTGACTAGTGGAGTACCGCAAGGTTCTGTGCTGGGGCCCCAGCTGTTTACACTGTACATTAATGATTTAGACGAGGGGATTAAATGCAGTATCTCCAAATTTGCGGATGACACTAAGTTAGGTGGCAGTGTGAGCTGCGAGGAGGATGCTATGAGGCTGCTGAGTGACTTGGATAGGTTAGGTGAGTGGGCAAATGCATGGCAGATGAAGTATAATGTGGATAAATGTGAGGTTATCCACTTTGGTGGTAAAAACAGAGAGACAGACTATTATCTGAATGGTGACAGATTAGGAAAAGGGGAGGTGCAACGAGACCTGGGTGTCATGGTACATCAGTCATTGAAGGGTGGCATGCAGGTTAAGAAAGCAAATGGCATGTTGGCCTTCATAGCGAGGGGATTTGAGTACAGGGGCATGGAGGTGTTGCTACAGTTGTACAGGGCCTTGGTGAGGCCACACCTGGAGTATTGTGTACAGTTTTGGTCTCCTAACCTGAGGAAGGACATTCTTGCTATTGAGGGAGTGCAGCGAAGGTTCACCAGACTGATTCCCGGGATGGCGGGACTGACCTATCAAGAAAGACTGGATCAACTGGGCTTGTATTCATTGGAGTTCAGAAGAATGAGAGGGGACCTCATAGAAACGTTTAAAATTCTGATGGGTTTAGACAGGTTAGATGCAGGAAGAATGTTCCCAATGTTGGGGAAGTCCAGAACCAGGGGTCACAGTCTAAGGATAAGGGGTAAGCCATTTAGGACTGAGATGAGGAGAAACTTCTTCACCCAGAGAATGGTGAACCTGTGGAATTCTCTACCACAGAAAGTTGTTGAGGCCAATTCACTAAATATATTCAAAAACGAGTTAGATGTAGTCCTTACTACTAAGGGGATCAAGGGGTATGGTGAGAAAGCAGGAATGGGGTACTGAAGTTTCATGTTCAGCCATGAACTCATTGAATGGCGGTGCAGGCTAGAAGGGCTGAATGGCCTGCTCCTGCACCTATTTTCTATGTTGTGCTGAAGATGTTGTAATGTTGTGCTGATGCTGTGAAGGTCTTTAGTACTTTAGAATCCTCAAACTCCACCCCCGCCCCCCACCACCTGTGCTGATGTCTTAAATGTAGGTACCGTTTTTCTGTACCAACAAAAGTGGCCACATACACTGGCCTAAGTTAGTTTGGAGTAACTTTCAGCTGGCCAAATTTGCTTCTATGGACAAAACAGGTGTAAGTGGCTGGTCACGCCCCCTTTTGGAGAAAAAAAACGAAACTAAAAAAAAAACCTAACTAACTGACTTATACTGGAGCAAGTTAAATGGGGAAATTTGCGATTTTTAAGTTAGTCCAAAAAAAGCTACTTGCTCCAAAAAAAGCGGGGCAACTCCTGGGGAAATTTGAGCCCCATATCTCTCATTTATGTACGAGGAATGGATTTAAGATTCAAAAAAAGATTGACACTTACTTATCATCGAGCAATGAGCTTGCTAAGTGTGATAATCATCAGGTATCTCAAAAACACTCACCCAATTATAAATATATATATAAATGGAAGTTGGCACATAGCTTGCTATACACTTCTAATTCTGTCACTTTCGCAGCATCTACTAATGATTTGTGCTCTGCAATTACATATCAGCTCAAACAGGCAGGCTTGAGTTTTCAAATCGATGCTTCATAAACTTCAACGCAATTAAGAACGTAAGAAATCGGAGCAGGAGTAGGCTATTCGGCCCCTCGAGCCTGCTCCACCATTCAATAAGATCATGGCTGATCTTCAACTTCAACTGCACCTTCCTGCCCGATCCCCATATCCTTCGATTCCCTTAGTGCCCAAGAATCTATTGATCTCAGTCTTCAATATACTCAGCCCTCTGGAGTAGCGAATTCCAATTCTTTATCTCTGTCCTAAATGGCCGACCCCATATCCTGAGACTGTGACCCCTGGTTCTCGACTCTTCAGCCAGGGGAAACATCCTCACTGTATCTACCTTGTCAATGCCTCAAGTTATTGGGATATCAGCTAAATTAGAGAATCAATACATTCCGATAGGTCGGTGTCAGGAAACATTCCCAGTGGATGAAATGGCAAACAATGCAATCTTCAGTCCCGTGCTGCCTCTACCTGTGCATAGCTCACCCACAGAACACAGCGAGGATTCAATAACCTACCTGGCACAGGTATATTTTGTGTAGGTGCCATTCCTGTCCCAGAGCACAGATGGTGATATCACTGTTTTCTCCAGCAAGGAAGAGAGTCTGATAAATGTACTTGGAAGTGCTTTTCAGCTTCTTTCTGCAAGATCAACAGTGGAGCATGGTGTTAATCACAAAGATAATAGCAACAGAAGCAAAAGACCATATTGGTACATCAGGCAGTTAATAGTTTGGCACTGTCTTCGGTGTGCTGCCTTGCCAAGTTGGAGATGGGTCTGAAGACTGAGAAACAGGATTAAAAGTAGAGGCCATCAATCTTGCAGTAAAACCTCCATCTCTTGCCAAGTTCTTATAGAAGTTGGGTTCAAGGCAGTAATTCAAACTGAGCAGCTCTGCTAATGTTCCACTTTCCATTAGAAACTGTGAGAGTGCAGATCCAGTGGTTTAATGAAAGCAGTAATTCCCCGAAGCTCGAATTGCTGCTGTGAAATTCACTGCCAGATGTTCGCGTTGTTTTAAATTTAGAAGTCCTTAAGTTTATTTTCGAGCGTTGCTCTCCAGTGACAAAAATAAACTGGCTTAAAGAGGCTTGGACCACAGACTCCCTGGCTTAGCTCCACTGAAAGCTCATGATCTGGCCTGCACCCTTTTCAGACAAAATACACGGTCGTGTAAAATCGCACTGGCGATCCAAATTCAGATGCGCCCTGCTTAATATCAGCCCACCCTCTCCTGAAGATGCTGGTTCTTGTTGGGAAACAATTGCACAAACACCAGTAGGAACATAGGAGCAGGAGGCTATTCAGCCCCTCGAGCCTGCTCTGCCATTCAATAAGATCACGGCTGATCTGTGACCCAACTCCAGCTACCCGCCTTTGGCCCATATCCCGTAATACCTTTTGGTGATCAGAAATCTAGCCACCTCAGATTTAAAATTCACAATTGACCTAGCATCAACTTAGCGTTCCAAACTTCTACCACCCTTTTCGCGTAGGAGAGCTTCCTAACTTCACTCCTGAAAGGCCTGGCTCTTAATTTTTCGGCTTTGTCTTCCTAGTCCTATATTCCCTTAAAGGGGACACGCGCAAGTTGTCATTCCTTGACTCCGAGCCTAAATAGTGCTGTACAGGCGAGATCAATGCTGCCATTGTCTTAGTAGATCAGCAAGATCCTGCCAATCCCCTAGGAGGACAGACGCACCAACATTAGCGTCCTCGACCAGGCCAACATCCCCAGCATCGAAGCACTGACCACATTTGACCAGCTCCACTGGGCGGGCCACATTGTTCACATGCCTGACACAAGACTCCCATAGCAAGAGCTCTACTCGGAACTCCTATATGGCAAGCGAGCACCAGGTGGGCAGAGGAAACGTTCAAGGACACCCTCAAAGCCTCCTTGATAAAATGCAACATCCCCACCGGCACCTGGGAGTCCCTGGCCAAAGACTGCCCTAAGTGGAGAAAGTGCATCCGGGAGGGCGCTGAGCACCTCGAGTCTCGTCGCCGAGAGCGTGCAGAAAACAGGCGCAGGCAGCGGAAGGAGCGTGTGGCAAACCAGACTCCCCACCCACCCTTTCCCTCAACGACTATCTGTCTCACCTGTGACAGAGACTGTAATTCCCGTATTGGACTGTTCAGTCACCTAAGAACTAATTTTTAGAGTGGAAGCAAGTCTTCCTCGATTTCGAGGGACTGATGATGAGTAGATTACAAGGTTACGTAGCATCTTTTCAAAAAATGTTCAGGACGTGGGTGACACTGGCATTTATCACTCGTTCCTGGTTGCAATGAGGGAAATCGAGTCAACCACATCCTGTGGGATCGGAGTCACACGTAAGCCAGACCAAGTAGGGGGTTGAAGGTTCCCTTCCTCAGACTATATTCGTGACCGAGTTGGATTGTTGTAACAGTCCGGCAGCTTTCATGGTCACTGACCAGGTGCGTTCAATTTCCAACTTGCCACGGTGGGATCTTAACTCCGGGGGTGGAATTTTCGCTTTAAAATAGTTCCATTATAGTTTGCACTGCTAAGACCTGCCAGGAAGCTAAGTGCTAAAATAACTCAATTTGCATGACAAGCCTTATTTGCATAATACTTCTGAATTCCAGATGCAAATTCCACTGATTCTAGGAATCATATCACCAGCGGGTGAAAATTGCATGCAAATCGAATTTAAAGGGACGGGGACAATTAAAGGTGAGTGTTACAAGGGGGGAGATAAAAACTTTGAAAGATTCTGGAGAGCATTAAAAGACACCTCGGCCACTTAGGACTGAGAGGAGCAGAAACGTCTTCACTCAGAGGGTGGTGAATCTTTGGAATTCTCTCCCCCAGAGGGCTGTGAAGGTTCAGTCTTTGAATATATATTCAAGACAGAGATCGATAGATTTTTGGATATTAAGGAAACCAAGGGATATGGGGATCGGGCAGGAAAGAGGAGTGGAGGTTGAAGATCAACTAATGAGCTTATTGAATGGCGGAACTGGCTCGAGGGGCTGAATGGCCCACTCCTGCTCCTAATTCTTATGTTATGTTATCAGCAACAGCCGTTGCCCAGGCTGAAAGGGGCACCCATTAAGAAGTGGCAGGCCAGGATGAAAGGAAAGGGGATCTTATGGGTGCAAGCAACAGCCTGCAGGCATGTGTTGATTCATCCAATAGTCGTCCTCCTTGCTGCCGAAGTCAAGGTGGTGTTGCAACGGTTGCCCCCGAGGATGGTTTTTCCTCTGTGCCACTCTACAGCACCATCCCATCGGTCAGCGCTGCAACAGGCCTGCAACAAGGTGCAGCCAGATTTCATGCCGCGGGTGTCCCTGCGTACGTGCAGGCTCCACACGGCACGGCAGCCGCTGAACGACCGTTCTCGTTAAGGGCGAAAGTTAGGAATTGGCCGAACAAACTCCCCCCCCCACGATTTCCTGATACACGCTGACTTGCACAAATCGGTGTTTTTTCCGTGTAGGTAATTCGGGCAGAAGTAGAATTATTTCGAAAACAGATTCGCTAAAATATTCCACATTGGTTAAAAAAAGTTTTGATTGTCTGCTTCCACTGAATCTCATTCAAATATTTGCTGACACCATAAATGAAGATAAAATCCATTGAGAGTCACATTTCTGCGATGTATGTGCGACAAAGAATCTCCGCTGCCTTAAAGGAGGAGACACGTGCTACAATGTAGGTGTGCACGAGGTACTTTTTCCTCGTGCTAAGCAAGTGCACATCCTTGCAAGGATTCTCTACCCTTGATTTTTTTTTTCTGCATTTGTCGGCTCATTAGCGTGAAGCTCCAGTTGCTGCGGAACCAGTAACTGTATTTGGCTGCAATGGGAGCGATGTCTCACTGACGGTGTCTTTCGGGAGCTGGGATCTCGGAAACTGCTGGCTGTTATTTGCAGGAAGCCCTGGAGCCAGTGTCGGTACTTGCATGGGGCTCTCCGAGAATGTTTACAGGGAAGCTCCGGGAATTGGTCGCGATTTGCAGGAGCCCCTGGGGATGTGTCAATGTTTGCGGGGAATCCCTGGAACATGTTGATATTTGCAGTGAGATCACCCACTTCGAAAAGTCTGAAAACAACCATTTTCAAGCAATCTCTTCTTAACTTTCGACGAAAGGTCATCGACCTGAAAACACGAACTCTTGTTTCTCTCTCCGCAGATGCTGCCTGACCCGCTGAGTATTTACAGCTTCTTTGAAATTTGTTTGGGGAGGGTCCGGGGCAGGCTGCATAACAGCTCTGCTCATTTCAATTTCCACCCACCTCCTCAGCTACCTACCTGAAGACACTGAGACTCGACGTGGCTGCATATGATTTATCTGGCACCAACAGCCCTTCAGCAGCCTAATAGACAGGCTGATATGTTACGCCACAGTGTGTGTGGAGCCAGAGAAGTAACCACGGTTAAAGAGCTGGGGAGGAGGACGGGGGCATTTCTGGCATTTGGAGCAAAGAATCGGAAGGGGCATAACTCTTGTCAGAAACAACCCATTCCTCCCAAGCCTCTTGATGGTTACACTTATGGGTAATAGGGTTATCGCAGTGAAGCCCAATTCTCCCCGTTGACGGCATCGGAGCTACTGGGTAAGGTTTGACCTGCAGCTGAATTCATCAGCAGGGCCACTGGTTTAATCGAGACTGAGTCGGACAGCTTTTAGTTTTTACTTGAACCTGCTTTTGTCACCCCGTGACACAGACCATTGCCCCATGGACTCAGCGACATAGACCTGGGGGAACTTAGAGCTAGGGGAGCACAGTTTCAGAATAAGGGGTCACCCATTTAAGACGGAGATGAGGAGAAATTTCTTCTCTCAGAGGATCGCGAATCTTTGGAATTCTCTACCCCAGAGAGCTGTGGAGGCTGGGTCATTGAATATATTTAAGGTGGAGATAGATTTTTGAGCGATAAGAGAGTCGAGGGTTCTGGGAAGCGGGTAGGGGAGTGGAGCTGAGTCCATGATCAGATCAGCCATGATCTTATTGAATGGCGGAGCAGGCTCGAAGGGCCAAACGGCCGACTCCTGCTCCTATTTCTTATGTTCTTATTGCCCAGGGGTTCAGTCACATGGACTATTGCCATGGGGTGTGGACCATTGACCATCCTTGAGACACGTGACTCTCCCTGACAACACGCAGGTACCCCTCGCTGTCACGCATGCGCGCCCGGCCCAAGGCCACGTGCCCCTTGCTCTTCTCCTCCTCCCCCCCCCCCCCCCGCCGCTTTCCGCGCGTGGGGTCAGCTGATGCGCGCGGCGCGCCGCCATTGGCGGACAGCTGACCTGCGCGGGGCGCCGGCCTCCTCGGCCTCGCTGTCCGAACAGTCGCAGTTGGGCCGCCGCCGCCGCCGCTTCCTCCTCCGCTCGCACTCGCACTGGGCGGGAGCCGCGCCGCCCGCCAGCCTGCTGCCCAGGCCGCCCATCCTCCGCCCTCAGCCCCGGGGCGGGGAGCGGCGGCGGCGGGGGTAAGGGGTTTCCTCTCACGGTGAGTACGTGTGCCGCCTGCCTCCCTCACTTTCTATCCCCCCTCACTCCATCACTCCATCACTCCCTCCTTCCCGCTCTCCCCCTCACAGCCCGCCCGTTGACGCGCCTCCCGGCCGCCGCCGCCATTTTTGAAGCGCGCTGCCAGCCTGCAGCTCAGGGCTTTACTGACAGGTGGGCGGGGCTCCCCTCCACCAATCAAACCCCGCGCCCAATTAAAGCGAGAACGCGCCCTTCCGGATTAAAGTTGTGCACCACAAATGGTGACGCAGACCCAGAACATTAACCCTGTGCTTCTCTCTCTCTCCACATCTTGTTTCTTCACCCATTACCACCCAGCACCATCTTACCTTTCATCATTTAATCTCTCCTGCCTTCCACCCTGTCACCGACCTTCCCTTTTGTTCTTTCCTCCCACCGTCCCTGAATCTTGCTTAAAACCTGTGACATCTCTAAACTGTTCTGGATCTGAGAAAATGTTATCGAACTGAAATGCTAACTCTGTTTTTCTCCCCACAGATGCTGCCTGATCTGCTGAGTGTTTCCAGTATTTTCTCTCTCTCTTAGATTTCCATCATCCGCAGTATTTTGCTTTTGTATTAGTTCTCCGAAATCCCATTTTCTCGCTCACCTGGAATTACCTTCCACGTCCAAAAACTCTTGCCAGTCATAAAAGTATATCCAAAGGTTTTGGTCAGATGGAGTTTTGCAATCCGAACAAAAGCATTTTAAGTTTGAATTAAAAGTAAATTGTGTATAATGGAATGATGAAATAAAAACACAACAGGAAATCAATCAGCTTCTGTGGAGATATGTTGTAGGTTCCATCAGAACGGAAAAACAAGAGATTGAAAAAAAGAACTTTCATTTCTACAGCACCTTTCACGACCACCGGATGTCCCAAAGTACTTTGCAGCCAATGAACTACTTTTAGAGTGTAGTCACTGTTGTAATGTGGGAAACGCGGCAGCCAGTTTGCGCACAGCAAGCTCCCACAAACAGTAATGCGATAATGGCCAGATCATCTGTTTTTTTTAGTGATGTTGAATGAGGGATGAATATTGGCTCAGGACACTGGAGAAATTCCCCTGGTCTTCTTCGAATAGTGCCATGGGATCTTTTAAACTGCCTGAGAGCAGACGGGACCTCGGTTTAATATCTCATCTGAAAGACGGCACCTTCGACAGTGCAGCGCTGCCTCAGCACCGCACTGGAGTGTCATTTTGTGCTCAAGTCTCTAGAGTGGGACTCAAACCCACAACCTTCTGACTCCGAGGTGAGAGTGTTACCCACTGAGCCACGGCTGACACTCAAGACAACAAGTATACCAATAAGATTAGAAAAAAAGGATATATTTTTTAAAAATGAAAGAAATGCAGAGCAGAAGTGTTGGAAAATTCATATTTTGCCCTTCAGCTTCAAGACAGAACACACAAACCCATCTTCAGAACTAAAGGGTACACAAATGTTTGTAGACTAAGGAGAAAAAAAGGGGGTGGTGGTTACTTCAATCACAGATAGGGAGTTAATAGGTTGAATGACCTGTAACATAGAAATCATAGAAACATAGAAAATAGGTGCAGGAGTAGGCCAATCAGCCCTTCGAGCCTGCACCACCATTCAATAAGATCATGGCTGATCATGCAACTTTAGTACCCCATTCCTGCTTTCTCTCCATACCCCTTGATCCCTTTAGCCGTGAGGGCCACATCTAACTCCCTTTTGAATATATCTATAGAACTGGCCTCAACAAATTTCTGTGGTAGAGAATTCCACAGGTTCACAATTCTCTGAGTAAAGAAGTTTCTCCTCATCTCAGTCCTAAATGGCTTACCCCCTTATCCTTAAACTGTGACCCCTAGTTCTGGACTTCCCCAACATCGGGAACATTCTTCCTGCATCTAACCTGTCCAATCCCGTCAGAATTTTATGTGTTTCTATGAGATCCCTCTCATTCTTCTAAATTCCAGTGAATATAAGCCTAGTCGATCCAGTCTTTCTTTATATGTCAAGTTCTGCCATCCCGGGATCAGTCTGGTGAACCTTCGCTGCACTCCCTCAATAGCAAGAATGTCCTTCCTCAGATTAGGAGACCAAAACTGAATGGCTTCCTATTCCTATGCTCCAACTGGCATCGCACCTCCTGGACCTACGTAAACTACAGGTGATCCAAAACTCGGCTGCCCAGTGTCCTAACTCGCACCGTGTTCTAACTTGCACCAAGTCCCGCTCACCCATCACCCCTGTGCTCGCTGACATACATTGGCTTCCGGTTAAGCAACATCTCTACTTCAAAATGCTCATCCTTGTTTTCAAATCCTTCCATGGCCTCGCACCTCCCTACCTCTGTACTCTCCTCCAGCACCACAACACACCCGAGATGCGTGCGCTCCTCTAATTCTGCTCTCCTGAGCATCCCTGATTATAATCGCTCTACCATTGGTGGCCGTGCCTTCTGTTGCCTGGGTCCCAAGTTCTGGAATTCCCTCCCTAAACCTCTCCACCTGTTCAAGACACTCCTTAAAACCGACCTCTTTGACCAAGCTTTTGGTCACCTTCGCTTGATCGGTGTCAAATGTTTATCTTATAATACTCCGGTGAAGTGCCTTGGGATGTTTCACTACGTTAAATGTGGTTGGGGGTAATATATTAGCATCGATAGAACATAAAACAGAGAGTCAGGATAAATGGTTCATTCTCTGGTTGGCAATCAGTAACTAATGGGGTGCCGCAGGAATCAGTGCTGGGACCTTAACTATTTACAATCTATATTTATGACTTGGAAGAAGGGACTGAGTGTAACCTATCCACGTTTGCTGACGATACAAAGATGGGAGGAAAAGCAATGTCTGAGGAGGACACAAAAAATCTGCAAAAGGACATAGACAGGCTAAGTGAGTGGGCAAAAATTTGGCAGATGTAGTATATTGTTGGAAAGTGTGAGGTCATGCACTTTTGACAGAAAAAAAAATCAAAGAGCAAGTTACTATTTAAATGGAGAAAGATTGCAAAGTGCTGCAGTACAATGAGACCAGGGGGTACTTGTGCATGAAACACAAAAGGATAGTATGCAGGTACAGCAAGTGATCAGGAAGGCCAATGGAATCTTGGCCTTTATTGCAAAGGGGATGGAGTATAAAAGCAGGGAAGTCTTGCTACAGCTATACAGGGTATTGCTGAGGCCACACCTGGAATATTGTGTGCAGTTTTGGTTTCCATATTTACGAAAGGATATACTTGCTTTGGAGGCAGTTCAGAGAAGGTTCACTAGGTTGATTTCGGAGATGAGGGCGTTGATTTATGAGGAAAGGATGAGTAGGTTGGCCCTCATTTGAATTCAGAAGAATGAGAGGTGATCTTATCGAAACGTATAAGGTTATGAGGGGGCTTGACAGAGTGGATGCAGAGAGGATGTTGCCACTGATTGGGGGGGGGGGGGGGAGTAGAACTAGAGGGCATGATCTTAGAATAAGGGGCCGCCCATTTAAAACTGAGATGAGAAATTTCTTCTCTGAGGGTTGTAAATTTGTGGAATTTGCTGACTCAGAGAGCGGTGGAAGCTGGGACATTGAATAAATTTTAGACAGAAAGAGACAGTTTCTTAAACGATAAGGGGAGCGTGCAGGGAAGTGGAGCTGAGTCCATGATCAGATCAGCCATGATCGTATTAAATGGCAGAGCAGGCTTGAGGGGCCGTATGGCCTACTCCTGCTCCTATTTCTTATGTTCTTATAAATATAAATTGTTGTTGAATAGCAGGTGGAACATAAATGTCCCAAAACAGATCAAATGTGCAAGAGCAAAGCAACTCTATTGGGAATTCTAGCCTTGAAACTGAGGGTAAAGCAGGGAGCTTGGGAAGGAGGGGCTGAATGGCCTACTGCTGTTCCTAATATCCCGGAGAGAGTTCGGTGTTGCCTGGGCATGCTACAAATTTACTTAGTCAAATAGAGTCTTTTGATAGGTGATCCCCAGCTCCCACTATGAAGTACGAAATATCCAGCGTAACCAAGAACATAAGAATTAGGAGTAGGAGCAGGAGTCGGCCATTTGGCCCCTCAAGCTGGCTCCACCATTCAATGACATCATGGCTGATCTTTGACCTCAACTCTTTCCTGCACTATTTCCATACCCTTGATTTCCTTAATATCCAAAAATCTATCGCTCTCGGTCTTGAATATATTCAACGACTGAGCCTCCACAGCCCTTTTGGGTGGAGAATTCCAAAGATTCCCCCCCCACCCCCCGAGTGAAGAAATCTCTCCTCATTTCAGTCCTAAAACAGCGATCCCTTATTCTAAGACTGTGACCCCTGGTTCTACACTCCCCAGCTAGAGGAAACTACTTCCCTGCACCTGTAAGAATTGTGTATGTTTCAATGAGATCACCTCTCATTCTTCTAAACTCTTGACAATATAGGCCGAGTACTCAATCTCTCCTCATAGGACAGGAATCAGTCTGGTGAACCTTCGCTGCACTCCCTCTACGGCAGGTATATCCGCCCTTCGGTAAGGGGACCAAGAGTGAGGAACCACAAAAATACAGTATTCCTGCTATAGATGAACAGCTGCACTTCGTAGCCGCAGTTTCTCAGCCCGATCTGCACGGTTTAGCATATTGTAAAATGAAGACTGAACTTTACATCATCTTCCAACAACATCTGAAAGATTGGAAAGTGTGCTTGCAAATTAGGTCGGACAATCTGGATCATCTAATATTGAAGAGCAGTATCAGTGATTCATTTTTAATCACAGCATTTGCAATATAAATGTTTCATTAATTTCTGTGAATGATTTAGAGTGCAACACCTAGCTACCAGCTTGATGATCTCTTTCTCCATCTGGCGCTGTCCTGTTGTGCAAGTGGATGGACTGTGGCATCGAGGGAACCTGAACCACTGCGGGGATGCATCAACACACGCCAGCTCTTCCACCAGAAAAAGCAGTGCGCACGCCCACAAATTCAGTGTTGCCATTTTTCAAAAACAAACCGAAACAAGAGTCGGAACTGTAAAATCAGGCTAAACAAACAGCAGATTGAAACAGCAGGCGACTAACACACCGGCAGGCATTGCATTTCAGCACTCGGGAGTCACCTGAGGGCTAACTGTGGATTGGAACAGGCAAGCTGTCTGCTGTTGCCTTCCAGATCGAGGTTTGTGACGGGAACAAGGGCCTGCTTTTAATCTGGATCGTCGTAAGAGGGACAATGAACCAAAGAGACACATTGCAAAGTGGAACGTGAAATAAATAATTCTGCAGATGACATCTTCGCTGTGTACACTGGCTCTGAGCTGCAGTGCCTTCTACAACAATAACTTGCATTTACATAGCACCTGAAACGTTCTAAGGCACTTCACAGCACTGTTATCAGAACAAAATTTGACACCAAGCCACATAAATAGATATTAAGGTAGGTGACAAAAGGCTGGGTCAAAGAGGTAGGTTTTAAGGAGCGTCTTAGATGCAGAAGGGTTTAGGGAGGGAATTCATAGAATCATAGAAATGGAAGGAGGCCATTTTGGCCCATCGTGTCCATGCCGGCCGACAAAGCTACCCAGCCTAATCCCAGCTCTCGGTCCGTAGCCCTGTAGGTTACGGCACTACCAAGTGCATATCCAGGTACTTTTTAAATGTGAGGGTTTCTGCCTCTACTACCCTTTCAGGCATTGAGTTCCAGATCCCCACCACCTTCTGGGTGAAGAAATTTCCCCTCATATCTCCTCTATACCTCCCCCCAATTATTTTAAATCTATGTTTCCTGGTTGTTGATCCCTCCACTCTACCAGGCCCCGCATAGTTTTATACGCCTCAATCAGGTCTCCTCTCAGTCTTCTCTGTTCCAAAGAAAACAGACCCAGTATCTCCAATCTTTCCTCATAGCCAAAATTCTCCAGTCCAGGCAACATTCTTGTAAATCCCCTCTGCACTCTTTCCAGTCCAATCACATCTTTCCTGTAATGTGGTGACCAGAACTGCACACAGTACTCCAGCTGTGGCCTAACCAGTTTTTTAAAATACAGTTCAAGCATAACCTCCTTGCTCTTGTATTCCATGCCTTGACTAATAAAGGCAAGTATTCCATATGCCTTCTTGACCACCTTACCTACCTGGCCTGCTACCTTCAGGGATCTGTGGACCTGCACTCCAAGGTCCCTTTGTTCCTCTACACTTTTCAGTGTCCTACCATTTAGTGTATATTCCCTTGCCTTGTTAGACTCCCCAAATGCATTACCTCACACTTACCTGGATTGAACTCCATTTGTCACTGTTCCGCCCACTTGACCAGTACATTGATATCTTCCTGCAATCTTCAGCTTTCTTCATCATTATCAACCACACGGCCAATTTTAGTGTCATCTGCGAATTCTAGAGCTGAGAGTCCAGGTAGCTGAAGGCACAGCCGCCAATGGTGGAGCGATGGAAATCGAGAATGTGCAAGAGGCCAGAATTGGAGAAATGCAGAGATCTCAGGGGGTTGTCGGCAATGTTCCCTCCTGTTTTATTTTGGTGCGTAGCCCATTTAATGGCTGCGCGGCCCATTCAAATTTTCGCATGTGCGCCGTTTCTCCCGCATAGAAGCCGGTGAGTGGGACCTCCAGACCGCTGCCCGGCCACACAGCTTAGCAGAGACGTTGGCTGGATGAGGTTAGAGTTCTAATTAGTAATTGCATTGAATTGGTAATTCAAGCGAAGGGAGGGGGCTACGCAGAGTGGCTAACACGGGCTGGGGGTCCGCAGGAATGTGGGAGCGGAGAGTAGGGACATTAGGGTGGTCAGCACGGAGCTTGTAGAAGCATATTTAACGTGCAGGCAATCTCCCGTGGCATTGCTCACGGTTAGTCGGAACCGGTGTTTGTAACAAGCTGGGGTTGCAGCACCACCTCTGGAGCAAGCAGGAATGACAGGCGTTCTTCAGATAATGGGAACTAATTTCCCTCTGCTTCGCCCTTGGAGAACACTTATGGCCTGGGACGCTGAATGCAACAGAGATTCATTATGCCAGGTGTCTGCCATCTTCGCATTGCCCCGGCACCTGGGGCACTTGCCCCGGAGGGGAAGATGAGCTGCACCCACAACAAGCTGGGATGGACCCAACAACTCGTCCCACTTCATTCTCCCCTCACACTGAAAGACACACAGTGACGGGACTGGACAAGTTAGATGCAGGAAGAATGTTCCCGGATAGATTAAGGGATAAGTCTAAGGATAAGGGGTAAGCCATTTAAGACTGAGATGAGGAGAAACTTCTTCACTCAGAGAGTTGTGAACCTGTGGAATTCCCTACCGCAGAGAGTTATTGATGCCAGTTCGTTGGATATATTCAAGCGGGAGTTAGATTTGGCCCTAAAGGAATCAAGGGATATGGAGAGAAAGCAGGAAAGGGGTACTGAGGTGAATGATCAGCAATGATCTTATTAAATGGTGGTGCAGGCTCAAAGGGCTGAATGGCCTACTTCTGCACCTATTTTTTATGTTTCTATGTATCCAGCTTGTTTCACGGCCTTGGGACATCCCAAAGCGCTTTACAGCCAAT
Source organism: Pristiophorus japonicus (assembly GCF_044704955.1). Taxonomy (NCBI): domain Eukaryota; kingdom Metazoa; phylum Chordata; class Chondrichthyes; family Pristiophoridae; genus Pristiophorus; species Pristiophorus japonicus. The sequence goes on from NC_091998.1 coordinate 55,517,302, forward strand.
GAAGTACTTTTGAAGCGAAGTCACTGTTGTAATGTTTGTGTGTTTTATTTGATGGAAACAAGAAAGACTTGCATTTATATAGTGCCTTTAACAACCTCAGGACGTCCGAAAGCGCTTTACCAGTGGATTACTTTTGAAGTGTAGTCACTGTTGTAATGTAGGAAAAGTGGCAGTTAATTTGCAAGGTCCTGCAAACAGTAATGTGCTAATGACCAGATTTTCCGGGTGGGGTCTCGGCCTGCAAGACCATCAGCAGACCGGGGCCAATAGAGGGAGCAGCGTGTGGCGGCATACCACTGCAGGGAGCAGCACGAACTACTGCAGGAGGGCGACGGTTGACTGCAGTGCGGGCAGGTACAGCAGGAGAGGCAAGGTCGGGGCGAAGGAGCGGCAAAAGTTCGTAGAGGGACATGATCGGGGCCCAGGAGAGGCGAGAGTTCGGGGCCCAGGGGCAGCACGGGCCCAGCCCACACTGCCACACTCGGTCCGTGCAGCAGAGCTGGTCTCCAGTCGTCCTGGTTAACCCTTGCCACTGGACCAAGCCCTGGCTCTGTCAAGCCCGTGTGGTGGCTGGTGTGCAACGGCCACCCCACGTTAAAAAATCCACGCACAGGCATCTTCCACCCTTCAGGATGTAGTTCAGGACCTGGAATATCAGGTCCTTCATTGAAACACCTGTGAACTCATCCTTTTCTGGCGTGGAAGCAAGTCATCCTCGTTTCACGGGACCGCCTACGACAGATGATGTAGGGGAAACATGGCAGCCGATTTGCGCACAGCAAGCTCCCACGGTCAGCAACCTGCTTAAATTTCTAATGTGTGTATACCCACCTCAGCTGGTTTCATTCTTCGAAGACAGTAGCCGTCACTGAAATGAAGCTATGCCATTGATGGGGCTCAACTGCGCAGCTAACCCCCAAAACAGGACACCACGTTACTGCATTCAGTGTCGCACACTGCAATATTTTGGCAGCGTTTAAATTGTGGGTGCATATTGTACTGGCACCGTGCCAGAGCACTGAACAGGTAAGATATTACTCAAGGGCCACTGAAGTTAAAGTGCGAGAGCAATGGTCCACCTCAGCCACGCTGCTGAGAATGCAACTAGGGTAATAGAATCAGCTTGTGGTACAGTCAGACAACCAGAGTGTTGTGAGGTAGTGGGCTGCACTCCCAATTATTGAAGCAAAGACCCATGTCAAAGAACTGAGAGGCTGTATCGATCAGAAGGATTGAACAGGCTGGGACTCCTTTCTCCGGAACAGAAGGCTGAGTGAGGGCATGGCACAACCTTCCAAGATTATGAAAGAGTTCAATAGGGTAAATGTAAACTTGGGGAGGAGACCAAAACTCGGGGCCATAACTATAAGATAGTCACCCATAAATCCACTCGGGGATTCGGAGAAACTTCTTTCCCCAGAGAGCGGTGAGAATGCGAAACTCGACCACAGGGTGTGATGGAGATCAACGTTCCCTTTAGCTCCTCAGCCGCGCTGCGATAGGCAGCTCCCAGGCAACTCCCTGACACAATATCATAAACCGCACATTCGTGGTAATTTGAATGGGCCACACATAAAACCCCCTAAAAAAATGACGAGGACCAGTGATTGAGGCGAACAGCATATATGCATTTAAGGGGAGGCTAGATCAATACATGAGGGAGAAAGGAATCGAAGGATATGGTGATGGGGTGAGATGGAGAGGGATGGGAGGGGGCTGGTGTGGAGCATAAACACCGGCACGGAGCCATTGGGCTGTACAACATTCTATGCAATATTGAACTAGGTTACATAGGAAATAAAATAAAAGGGATATGGGAACAGGGCGAGCAAGTGGGATTAGGGTACTGCTTGTGTGAGTGATAAACACCAACATGGAGCGATTGGGTCAAATGACCCATTTTTCAGCTTAGGATTCATTTTTCCGTCTATCCTTTCTTTGCTTGTGTTGCTACTCATCCCCTTTGAGATTATTCTGAACAGCAATTCGCAGGTCAGCAGCATAACCTACTCGGAGAATGACCTCACCCATAATTGTCCCTGGGGTGTACATCGCTGACAAGGCTGGCATTTATTGCCCATCCCTAATTGCCCCTTGAGAAGGTGGTGGTGAGCCGCCTTCTTGAACCACTGCAGTCCGTGTGGTGAAGGTGCTCCCACAGTGCTGTTAGGGAGGGAGTTCCAGGATTGTGACCCAGCGACGATGAAGGAACGGCCGATATATTTCCAAGTCAGGATGGTGTGTGACTGGGGGGGGAACGTGGAGGTGGTGGTGCTCCCATGCGCCTGCTGCCCTTGTCCTTCTAGGTGGTAGAGGTGGCGGGTTTGGGAGGTGCTGCCGAAGAAGCCTTGGCGAGTTGCTGCAGTGTATCTTGTAGACGGTGCACACTGCAGCCACGGTGCGCCGGTGGTGGAGGGAGTGAATGTTGAAGGTGGTGGATGGGGTGCCGATCAAGCGGGCTGCTTTGCCCTGGATGGTGACGAACTTCTTGAGCGATGTTGGAACTGCATGCATCCAGGCAAGTGGAGCGTATTCCATCACACTCCTGACTTGTGCCTTGTAGATGGTGGAAAGGCTTTGGGGAGTCAGGGGGTGAGACACTCGCTGCAGAATACCCCCTCCTCTGACCCGCTCTTGTAGCCACAGTATTTGTGGCTGGTCCAGCACTGTAGCTGTACTAGAACAGCTTGGCTAGCAGCGCGGCTAGTTCTGGAGCACAAGTCTTCAATACGACAGCCGGGATGTTATCGGGGCCCATAGCCTTTGCTGTATCCTGTGCGCTCAGCCGATATCAGGTGGGGTGAATCGAAATGGCTGAAGACTGGCTTCAGTGATGGCCGGGACCTCAGGAGGGAGGCAGATATGGATCATCCACTCGGCCCTTTTGGCTGAAAATGGTTGCAGCCGCACAACTGTTTGATCGCACTGCCAACAGTCGAACACATGCAGTGCAACCCTTCGACCCTGCGTACCAGAGCAATACCACCCTATCCCACACCGCCACAACACCGATTTCACATCACGGAGCACCAAGGTTCTGCTTTTGAATCATTAATAGAAATGTTTATATTGAAAACAGGATTACAAAATATCTGGGCCTCAGCGCACCAGTTTTTCTTCATGGAATGTGCCATTTAAATTGAACATGACTCTGAATTACAACAAATACATTACTGCAAAAGCTTACAGCATGCAGTCTTCAAAGTGGAACACATCCCCAAGCAACGCTTAAATATTTACAGGTGGAGTCCCGGGTGAATTATATATAGTCAGAGGTACCAGTGATTTGTCTACTAACCAGCTGCTTAGAACCAACAAATGTTGTTACTTATACATCGTACACTTTCATTATTCAATTGTAGGTTCCTACAATGGGTTGTTTACATTACCCGCTCCCGTGATCTTGCTCTGTATGTTTACAGTTGAAGGGATTCCTGACTTCACAGTGGTGAATACACAATGCTGGGAACTGGAGACACCTTTGTTTACAGGTGTGTTCTTGCTGCAGAATGAATGTAGGGCACACGTCCAAAAAAAGGCCAACGTCAATGACACCACTGCAATGGTGACCATTAACCCGGGCGCAGGGCTGCAATCCGTCAAATCTTCAGCAGGGCTAAACCCACCGAATGTCAGCATCATTATGGGTCTAAAAAAAAAAAAGAGGGGACGCTGCACAAGACATTAAGACAAAACCAGTGCCATTTCCTTGGACACGCAGCAAGGAATTAACGGAGCACGGAACTAGTCGCACTTTGAGCAGGGAGAGCATTCACGGTTAGTTTCAAATAATTATTCTTTAAACCTCTTGCTGTTATTGGTCAATATTGCAGAGGGCTTGAATTGATTGAACTGCTGATTCTTGGGTCAAGTCCCACATTTGAGGCCATTCAAAACCCAAGTGACACGTTCCAAGTATCAAATTTCATGTCAACACTCGAGCTTGGAAGAGCAACAATCGCCCAGCTGTTGTGGACTGCGGAGGTCCAGCTCGGCAATAAGGACCCGGAGTGGATTCAAGCAGTTTACTTCGCAATTTTTTTTTATATCAGCTTTCTGTTACATTTTTTAAAAAGCACATTGATTGCAACCAAACATTTCTCCACGGTAAAACAGACACGAGGCAACCAATGCAAGGCTAAGCAAATGACTGATACACATCACTAAATGAGGGACACATCCCGTTGTAAATATTTGGCGTTTTGCATGGGTTCTCCAGTCTGTTCCACCTTGAAATGACACGGGGTCGAAGCACTGCTTTAACTATTCTCCCCCACTCAGTTGGAGGAGGATCTTCTTGTAATCGCCAGAACAATCCCCCTGGAAGCAAAAACAAAACAAAACAAAAGTCTTTCATTAAATCTTGGGAACGATGCGCACTTGAAGCTATCAAGCATCACACGGAGTCTAACCAAAGTTGTTGCAATATTCATGACCCCGTAACCGTAACCACGACTATTGTTGGCCAACGACTGCCCTAAAATGGAGGAAGTGCATGCGGGAGGGCGCTGAGCACCTCGAGTCTCATCGCCGAGCGCATGCAGAAATAATCAAGCGCAGGCAGCGGAAGGAGCATGCGGCAAACCAGACTCCCGACCCACTCCTTCCCTCAACGACTATTGTTAAGTTCAGAATAACTCCACGAGACTGTGTTGTAAGCTCAAACCATTGTGACCTTGGTCTCTAATACAACTCCAAAAAGTGAGGCAGCAGCGTGGTGGACTGCCTTTTATACCTGCTTGCTCCAGGGTACACGGGTGACCCATAGGTCTCCCACAGGTGTGCCCCCTAGTGGCACAGAGCTGAGGTTCACATACATAACTATCTATCCCACCTGTGACAGGGACTGTGGTTCTCATATTGGACTGTACAGCCACCTAAAGACTCATTTTTTTTTTAAAAAGAGTGGAAGCAAGTCTTCCTCGATTCTGAGGGACTGCCTATGATGATGATGATGTTGCAATTCCAACAGCTGTCTATTCCTTCGAGCTTGCCTTGTCCTGCTCTGCCAGTTTCCCCTTTAAGCAGGGAAGTGGAGCTGAGCCCAAGATCAGATCAGCCATGATCTTATTGAATGGCAGAGCAGGCTCGAGGGGCCAAATGGCCGACTCCTGTTCCTATTGTGTTCTCTTAAAGGCACTGCCCATTACCGGGATAACATTCAATAACATTTAGATTGGATAGGCTGCGGTTGTTTTCCTTGGAACAGAGTAGGCGGAGGGGAGATTTAATTGAGGTGGATAGGAAGGGCCTATTTCCCTCGGCAGAGCGGTCAATAACCAGGGGGTTATTTAAAGAGATTGGCAGAAGGATTAGAGGGGAGATGAGGAAAATAAATTTCACCCAGAGGGTGGTGGGGGTCTGGAACTCACTGCCTGAAAGGGCGGTAGAGGCAGTAGAAACCCTCACCCCATTTAAAAAGTATTTGGATGTGCACTTGAAGTGCTGAAACCTACAGGGCTACGGACCAAGAGCTGGAAGGTGGGATTAGGCTGGATAGCTTACTGGCCGGCATGGACACAATGGGCCAAAATTGCCTTCTTCTGTGTCATTGTTTTTCAATGATTCACTGGGGTACCACCAAAGGCTGCCAGTCACCCTCCTGTACTACTCTCAAACTAGTCATCCTTTCTGTCGGAGCCGAGACAGCAAGGGGGAGATATTCCGATCATTTAAAACAAATGGGTTCCCATTAGCATTACACCCAGAGTCCGATTGTGAAGCCCCCGCGGTAGTAAACAGTCCAGCCCGATCCCATTCCCACCCGATACATGCACCTCTGGTAGAACGCAGGAAGGGAACCCTGGCCTTTTCTCAACTCCGAGCTTTGGGCACCAAAGGCAATGGAAACAACCCCCCCCCCGCCCCCACATGGTGACACGGAGCAGAATGGAACCTGAGACATCGAGTCTGCATGGCTAAACCATCAACTGTCTGATCAGGTTAGCCATCGGCAGAGCGACACAAAGCATTGAATACAACTCAACAAAACAGAATGATATAGAATGTACAACACAAACATTCGACCCAACCAGTCCATGCCAGCGGACACAAGAGAATCAAATCATCATTAGAGGCGGTCCCTCGAAGCAAGGATGACTTGCTTCCACGCCAAAAAAGGATGAGTTCACAGGTGTTTCAATGAAGGACCTGATATTCCAGATCCCAAATTACATCCTGAAGGGTGGAAGATGCCTGTGCGTGGATTTTTTTTAACGTGGGTGGCCGTTGCACACCAGCCACCACACGGGCTTGACAGAGCTAGATCTTGGTCCAGTGGCAAGGGTTAACCAGGACGACTGGAGACCAGCTCTGCTGCACGGGCCTAGTGCGCACACATATTGCAGTGTGGGCTGGCCCTGGGCCCCAGATTCACGCCTCTCCTGGGCCCCAGTCATTTCCCTCTATGGACTCTTGCTGCTCCTGCGCCCCTCCTGCTGTGCCTGCCCGCACTGCATTCAGCGACCTGGCTTCATAGCCGTCGCCCTCCTGCAGCAGCACGCGCTGCTCCCTGCAGTGGTATGCCACCGCACGCTGCTCCCTCCAATGGCACCGGCCTGCTGGAGTCAAATCGACAGTTATGTGGGTGGCAGTGCTGTCACTGGGTTTTAGTGTATTGGCCACACAAAGGAATAGTTAATGAAGTATTGACAACCTCCCCTCCAAACCCAATAGCTCTCACTAGATAAATTTGGTTGATCTTGCTTCCCTCGCACAAAAGACAAAATTCTTGTCAGAAGGCAGCTAACGGAGCTCCATTGTAAATTCCCGAAAAAGTTATTTTATATTGCAAAGCCACACGGGTAGGAGCTTTGCTCAACTTTCACATGTCACAAATTTAGAACATTTCCAAAGATCTGCCACAGTACAATTGCAGAAGTGGAAATTAAAACAAAAAGAAGATTGTTGCTTCATCCAGCTGCTGCTGAAACACTCATCCCTGCCTTCAGCACCTCTCGATTTGACTATTCCAACACACTCCTGTTCGGCCTCCCAACCTCTGTAAACTTGGGGTCACCTAAAACTTGGCAGCCCGTGTCCTAACTCGCACCAAGCCCCACTCACCCATCACCCCCTGTGCTCACTGACCTACATTGGCTCCCAGTTAAGCAACACCTCAGTTTCAAAAGTCTCTCCCTGGTTTTCAAATCCCTCCGTGGCCTCGCCCCTCCCCATCTCGGTTTCCTCCTGCAACCCTCAGATCTCTGCGCTCCTCCAATTCTGGCCTCGAGCGATTTTAAAATCGCTCCACCATTGGCGGCCGTGCCTTCAGCTGCTGAGGCTCTAAGCTCTGGAACGCCCTGCCTAAACCTCTCTCCTTTAAGATTCCCTTTAAAATGTACCTCCTTGACCAAGCGTTGGGTCAACTGACCCAATATCTCATGTGACAGTGTCAAATTTTGTTTGAGAATTCTCTCTCGGATCATTTTATGACATTAAAGTCACTGTATAAATTAAAGTTGCTGTTAATTTAGCTCTTGTTTTTTGTTATATATGTGGACTTGTATTTACTCTGTACAGCCACCAGTGGGCCCTTCCCCTGGAGTCCCAAAATCCCTTGGGAGCACAGGTATTTAAAAGGAGGCTTCACAGGTTGGCGAGGCACTCTGGAGACCTGCAATAAAAGACTACGGTCACACTTTACTTTGAGCTCACAGTGTTCAGTCTGACTCTTTCTCCATACACAACAGCTCTGGAACTGAATGTCCCAGTGGTTTGAAAAGTTTACAGCTATCTATCTGAACTTACTGTACACCAGTGATAATGTTACAAGAGTTGCTGTTGTCTTTTGCGAACACTTGTATAATCAACATTTTCAGTTCTTATCTTTGGCCATGGATGTGTAATGCTTTTAGTAAAGTGCCTCCCAATTTTGGCTACCATTTTACCTGATTAGGTATTCCCCAACCCGCTTCGGGCCTGAATTATAAATAACTTTTAAAACCTACATTTCTTGTTCAGTCCCCATCATCTGAATGTGTTTATTCTGGGCACTCCCTCTTGCCTTTTTCTCATCCGCACTTACTCTTCAGAATGCCTTTTTTAACCGTTTAGGTGAAAGCCTCAATTAGAACATAAGAAATAGAAGCAGGAGTCGGCCATTCGGCCCCTCGAGCCTGCTCCGCCATTTAATAAGATCATGGCTGATCTTCGACCTCAACTCCACCTTCCCGTCTGATCCCCATATCCCTTAATTCCCCAAAATTTAATCGATCTCGGTCAACGACTGAGCCTCCACAGCCCTCTGGGGTAGAGAATTCCAAAGATTCACCATCTTCTGAGTGAAGGAATTTCTCCTCATCTCAGTCACAGAATAAAAAGGGTTGGCCATTTAGGACTGACCCCTGATTCTAGACGACTCAGCCAGGGGAAATATCCTCCCTGCATCTACCCTGTAAAATTAATTGAGATCGCCTCATTCTCCTAAATTCCAGGGAATATCGGCCTAGTCTACTCAATCTCTCCTCATTGGACAATCCCCCCATCCCAGGAATCAGTCTGGTAAACCTTCATTACTCTCCCTCGAAGGCAATATATCTTTGTTGCTCACAAAAATCCCTGGTACACAAGATAATTTTGCACGCTTGAAGTATCTATACTGAGGGGTTCCATTTCCTTATGGTGAGTTTGTACTTAAAAAAAAAAAAAGACAAGATTTTTTTTTGTTCATTTGAAGTAATGCAGTTACGATTTCACTCAAGTTATGCAAATGTCACTGTTGGAAACTGTAATGTGATAATGATCAGATAATCTGCTTTAGTGATGTTGATTGAGGGATAAATATTGACCCCGGGAAGAACTCCCAGCTCTTCTTTGAAATAGACCATGGAACTCAATTAATTGCCACTCTGATTAGGTACCGCAGTGCAGCATGCGATATGTGGAATTGGTCAATTCTAATGATCACTTACTGGAAAAATAATACTGGTGGGTATTGAGGGCAAGGGGAGAAATATTTAATATCAGGATCACTCCAATCCACCTCGCGGCCCAGGTTATTGCTGGTGCGTTTACGGTTAGTGCTAACTGCAGGGAGTTGGAAACAGTTCTCTGTGTAAACTGGGGCACGGATATTGTCCTATGTAAACTAGAGGTGATCCAAAACTCGGCTGCCAGTATCTTAACTTGCACCAAATCCCACTTACCCTTGATCCCTGTGCTCACTGACCTACATTGGCTCCCGGTTAAGCAACACCTAGATTTCAAAATCCTCATTTACTAATCCCTCCATGGCCCTCGCCCCTCCCTATCTCCAATTTCCTTCAGCCTCACAACCCCCCCTCCAGAGATGTCTGCGCTCCTCGAATTCTGCCCTCGAGCGTCCCAGATTATAAAATCGTTCCACCATCGGTGGCCGTGCCTTCTGTCGCCTGGGCCCCAAGTTCTGGAACTCCCTGCTTAAACCTATCTTTTCTCCTTTAAGGCGCTCCTTAAAACCTCTCTCTTTGACCAAGCTTTTGATCACCTGCTATAATTTCTTTTGTGGCTCGGTGTCAAATTTATTTGTTTTGTCTCATAACAGAAGATGGTCACTAAGAAATCCAATAGGGAATTCAGAAGGAACTCCTTTACCCAGAGAGTCAGTGTTCTCGCTCAGGCCAACATCGAAGCACTGACCACACTCGACCAGCTCCGTTGGGCGGGCCACATCGTCCGCATGACCGACACGAGACTCCCAAAGCGAGCGCTCTATTCAGAACTCCTACACGGCAGGAGAGCCCCAGGTGGGCAGAGGAAACATTTCAAGGACACCCTCAAAGCCTCCCTGATAAAGTGCAACATCCCCACCGACACCTGGGAGTCCCTGGCCAAAGACTGCCCCAAGTGGAGGAAGAGCATCCTGGAGGGCGCTGAGCACCTCGAGTCTCGTCGCCGAGAGCATGCAGAAATCAAGCGCAGGCAGTGGAAGGAGCGTGCGGCAAACTAGACTCCCTACCCACCCTTTCCTTCAACCATTGTCTGTCCCACCTGTGACAGAGACTGTAATTCCCATATTGGACTGTTCAGTCACCTGAGAACTCACTTTGAGTGGAAGCAAGTCTTCCGATTTCGAGGGACTGCCGATGATGATGATGGAGAGAATGTGGAACTCGCTGCCACAGGGAGTGGTTGAGGCGAATAGTATCGATGCATTTAAGGGGCGGGAGAAGGGAATAGAGGGTTATGCTGATCGATTTAGATGAGGAAAGACGGGAGGAGGCTCGAGTGGAGCATAAACGCCGGCATGGACTGGTTGTACCGAATGGCCTGTTTCTGTGCTGTATATCCGGTGTAAGTACCGATACTTGGGGAAACAGTCAAACTCACTCAACATTCCCATTTACACAATACGTTAGAAGCCTTTTACTGACACACTGGTAAGAATTGCCCTTTGAATCGTTAAGTCGCAATTCTGCTAAACCCATCAAAATTGATTTAAATGCTGAGAAAACGGTTACTGTCGACCGAGGCAAAATATTGCAATCATCAGCTGCAGACATAAAACCTGAAGACAGGCTCGTAACAAGAGCCAAGCACCACACTGCACAACTTCAGCCGATAATCAGCTTGTTTTCCTTCAATTAACTGAAGAATTGAGGAGCTGGATATTCAATTAATTCCACATCTCACTTTGAGAGCGTCTCAATTAATTATTTTTAAACAAGTCTGTTCATGTCTTGCCAATTAGTCACCATCATCCATTATGATCGCCTTCCACACTATTTCCTAATAAATCTATATTGCTCATCACTTCCAGCAGCTGCCCCCACAAGCAATCGAACTTTCTGCAGAAGTGATAGGATTGTGGTTTCGCTCCGAAGCTACCGATTGTCCACGGTTAAGTTCCATTATTCCCCCAACCAGTGCGCGTGCCTTTATAAAACAAAAAAAAAGGGGCATGTTGAACCACCTACGAGCAATTGTGGTTCTGTGTCGCCTGCCCTCGAATTGCATTATCTACCGCCAGGCTTGCCACAGCCGAGATTCGATGCACTGCGTTGCCAATCACAAGTACATCGTGCCGTAGCGGTGAATACGCATGCCAGTCAAATCGCAAGGTCATTACTCTCTGGAGTTTAGAAGAATGAGAGGTGATCGCATTGGAACGTACAGGATTCTGAGGGGGATTGACAGGGTAGATGCAGGGAGGTTGTTTCCCCGGGCTGGAGAGTCGAGAACCAGGGGGCACAGTCTTAGGATAAGGGGTCGGCCATTTAGGACTGAGATGAGGAGAAATTTCTTCAGTCAGGAGGGTGGTGAATCTTTGGAATTCTCTGCCCCAGAGGTCTGTGAAAGCCGAATATAGTCAAGGCTGAAATCCAGAGATTTTTGGAGTCCAGGGGAAATCGAAGGATATGGAGATGAGGTGGGAAAGTGGAATGGAGGTCGATGATGAGCCATGATCTTATTGAATGGCGGAGCAGACTCGAGGGGCCATAGGCCTACTCCTACATCTTTAAGTTCTTATTAACAATGTCAACTGTTTTGCTGGAGTCTTTACATGGAATATGAACTTGCAATCCGTCTCTTTTCCTGCAGCCCCCACCCAAACATTCCCCTGACAAAACATCTGGCACAAGTTAGATTACGAGCTGCTGGCCCGGGATTAGTGTCAGAGAGAGAGTTCGGAGAAGAGTTGTGTCAGTTTAAGACCAGAGGAGATACAAGTCAAAAGTTCAGCAATCCAGTAAAATCTGCTGCTTTGTATTTTCTGGTATGGATTGCATCTTTAATAAATTTGAAATTTGTAGTTTTTAGTCTATCTTGCGTAGTCCGATGACGTTTAATTCTTCCACAATTCAAATCAGAGAACACGTGGGTTCGTGTCCATTGAGTGAGCGAATTGCAGCAACAAGGGCTTCTGTTCTGTCAATGATACTTTACAAGATTATAAAGTCACGCTCCAGTTTATAACAACTGTGTTAGAAATGTAAACTTGTATTTACTCTGTGCAGCCACCGAAGAGCTCATCCCCTGGAGTCCCAAGGGATCCCATAATCCCTTGGGAGCACAGGTATTTAAGGAGGCCTCACAGGTTGGAGAGGCACTCTGGAGACCTGCAATAAAAGACTAAGGTCACACTTTACTTTGAGCTCAGTGTTCAGTCTGATTTTTTCTCCATACACAACAAACTTGTATTTATATGGCTCCTTTTAACGCCCCAAGGAGTATTATGCGCTAAAGATTTGACACTGAGCCGCATTAATAATTAGCGCAAGTGACCAAAAGCTTGGTCGAAGGCAAGTTTTAAGGAGTGTTTTGAATGAGGAAAGAGAGGTAGAGAGGTGGAGATGTTTAGGGAGGGAGTTCCAGAGCTTGGGGCCCAGGCAACAGAAGGCACGGCCACCGATGGTGGAGTGATTATAATCAGGGATGCTCAAGAGGGCAGAATTGGAGGAGCGCAGATATCTCGTGGGGCAGGGGGGGGGGGGGGGCGGGGGGAATTGTGATGCTGGAGGAGATTATAGAGCTAGGGAGGGGGTAAGGGCCATGGAGGGATTTGAAAATAAGGATGAGAATTTTGAAATCAAGGCATTGCTTAACCGGCAGCCAATGTAGGTCAGCGAACACAGCGGGTGATGGGTGAGCAGGACTCGGTGCGAGTTAGGACACGGGGCAGTGAGCACAGGGGGTGATGGATGAGCAGGACTCGGTGCGAGTTAGGACACGGGGCAGTGAGCGCAGGGGGTGATGGGTGAGCAGGACTCGGTGCAAGTTAGGACACAGGCAGCCAAGTTTTGGATGAGCTTAAGTTTACGTCGGGTAGAATGTGGGAGGCCAGCCAGGAGTGTGTTGGAATAGTCAAGTCTGGAGGTAACCAAGGCACGGATGAGGCATACAGATATAGAGTCACGCTCCAGTTTATAAGGAGCAAAGGCTCACATGGGAGAAATATCTGGTGAAGTCAATGCAGAGCTTTTCAACAATGGAGAAGGTGATAGTGAGCAGATTTGGCAAAGTGACCTTTACTTTAACATTCTAGATGTGGCCAGTCTTTAACTGTCTCTATCACGCACTTGGATGCAACCTGGCACATAATTCCTCGGAGAAATCCGGGGTGTTAGTACAAGTAATTCGCAATAGGCACTGATCTTTCCATACAGCGCCTCTACCCGCTTATTGTTCAAACACTTACTTTGATGAAGGAATACAATGACTTTCCGTACATCCTCTGAAATTCCTGCCGGATATCCAGCATGTCAATCTCGCAGCGGGAGACCATTACTCTGATCAAGGTGTTGTCCTCTGTACCAGCCCCCTAATGTCAAAAGAGCACCGGGTTAGGCAAGGCTAGTCACTGGGGACAAGCGAACGTGTTCATCTGATCAAAATCTTTTCGTAACATCTCTGGATCTCAACCATATGAAGGTCTGCACAGATGTCAGCGGTGGCTCAGTGGGCAGCACTCTCACCTCCCGTCAGAAGGTCGTGGGTTCAAGTCCCACTCCCGAGACTTGAACACAAAAATCTAGGCTGACACTCCAGTGCAGTGCTGAGGGAGCGCCGCACTGTTGGAGGGGCAGTACTGAGGGAGCGCCGCACTGTCGGAGGGGGCCGTCTTTCAGATGAGACATTAAGTCGAGGCCCCATCTGCTCTCAGGTGGACATAAAAAATCCCATGGCACTCTTGAAGAAGCGAAGGGGAGTTATCCTCAGTGTCCTGGCCAATATTTATCCCTCAGTCATCATAATATAAACCGATGATCTGGTCATTATCACATTGCTGTTTGTGGGAGCTTGCTGTGCGCGAATTGGCTGCCGCGTTTCCCCACATTACAACAGTAACTACACTTCAAAAATACTTAATTGGCTGTAAAATGCCTTGAGACATCCAGTGGTCATGAAAGGCGCTATATAAATGTGCGTCTCTGGAGTGGGACTCAAACTCACGACCTTCTGACTCAGGAGGGAGGGGGAGTGCTACCCACTGAGCCACAGAGTGACACAGGAAGCGGGCACACACACACACACAGTACAGTGACAGAGTTTAGCAACTATCACCGAGTTGGAAACTTGTCCCGCACTTACGTCATTTTATGCGAAGCTGCCTCACAAGCCCTGCACTTGCAACATTTGGACCAAAGTAATTGCTCAAACTCAAATCGCGGGCACCTGCGCGTGGAGGCTTGAATAATTCGGACACTGAAAAATATTCCTTGCAGCAAGGTTCAGCAACGCGACTGCACACTTGCGGCAAATCGATCCAAGGTTGAACGGACAGTTCAGGCAAGGTCACAGGAAACTGGCAGAAGCAGGTATTACTTTCACTGAGCAGCACTAGCTTGTTTTTCAATTCTTCATGCGGAGAAATTAAAATCAGCAGAACCTCTGCAAGTGCCGCTGGATCAGGGAAAAGCTCGGCGGTGTTGGAAAGGCCACGGAGCACATCGCCATTCCATTCAAATCTCATTTACAGAGAGAGTTCCTGATCCGCGGACAGCGAGAGCTCGATACAAGCAGAAAATCAGCTCGGCCCTGTAAAGGTTTCAGTGCCTGGCTCACTAAATACAGCCCAAAAAAACTAAGCTGGTGCCGCCCTGTGCACTAATACCTCCGAAAAGATCACGTTTGCTCGATCTCAAGTAATTTGCATTCGATTGCAGTGCAGCTATTAGCTGTAATTTGAGCATTAAAAAAAAACCCCAGCACCAGCTCTTATAAATCTTGACCAAACTTGACAAACAGAGGGGATCTCATTGAAACGTATAAAATTCTGACGGGGTTGGATAGACTGGATGCAGGGAGGATGTTTCCCCGGGGGCTGGGAAGTCTAGAACAAGGGGTCACAGTCTCAGGATACAGGGTAGGAAATTTAGGACCGAGATGAGGAGAAATGTTTTCACTCAGAGGGTGGTGAACCTGTGGAATTCTCTACCACAGAAGGCTGTGAGACCAAGTCACTGAATATATTTAAGAGGGAGATAGATAGATTTCTAGAAACAAAAAAGGCATCAAGGGGTCCGGGGAGAAAGCAGGAATATGGTGTTGAGATAGAGAATCAGCCATGATCATATTGAATGGCGGTGCAGGCTCGAATGGCCTACTACCACTCTTATTTTTTATGTTTCTAAACTGCTTGTGGGCTTGGAAACAGGGCTGAGGCCGAAAGTGATTAACCCAGAAAGGGGCAACATCGAATGCCAGCCACAAGCGCCTTCCCTCGGTGATCACGGGGGAGCATCGCTGAAGTCTCGCGGAGCGTTACCACGGTCAAGTGCAAAGTCGCGTTTTCAGTTTACCTTCATGGACTTGTACAGCCGCTCAGCAAAGTAGGCAGGTTGGTTCTTCATGTTCCGAACTGGAAGAGAGGATCAGAAACCAATCACTCAGAGGGAAGGTGCACGGTGCAAAGGGGACACAAGTAAGGCAGGGGAGGAAGTGAACTCACCAATTGCCAATAAAGCATTTTCCAGACTCCCAGACATCTCTCCCTTAACGCTGGCCTCAATGTCTTTGTTAGCAATCTTCTTGTAATCCTCAAATACTGTGCAGAAAAAATAAAATTGGCAATGAGCTCAAGCGAGTGCCAGTGTCATTATTAAATCAGAGAATCGTACAGCACAGGATGAGGCCATTCGGCCCATCGCTTCTGCTCTTTGAAAGAGCTATCCAATTAGGTCCACTCCCCTGCTCTTTCCCCATAGTGTCAGCCGCGGCTCAGTGGGCAGCACTCTCTCACCTCCAAGTTCAAAGGTTGTGGGTTCAAGCCCCACTCGAGAGACTGGAGCACAAATATCTAGGCCGACACTCCCAGCGCAGTGCTGAGGGAGCGCCGCACTGTCGGAGGGGCAGTGCTGAGGGAGTGCCGCACTCCGTAACATCGCCAGTCTCCGGCCCTGCCTCAGCTCATCCAATGCTGAGGCCCTCATCCATGCCTTTGTTACCTCTAGACTCGACTGTGCCAATGCACTCCTTGCTGGCCTCCCACATTCTACCCTACATAAACTAGAGGCGATCCAAAACTCAGCAGCCCGTGTCCTAACTCGCACCAAGTCCCGCTCACCCATCACCCCCTGTGCTCACTGCCCTGTGTCCTAACTCGCACCAAGTCCCATTCACCCATCATCCCCTGTGCTAGCTGACCTACATTGGCTTTCGGTTATGCAACGCCTAGATTTCAAAATTCTCATCCGTGTTTTCAAATCCCTCCATGGCCTCACCCCTCCCTATCTCTAATCTCTTCCAGCCCCACAAACCCCTCGCCCCCTCTCCTCAAATTCTGCCCTCTTGAGCATCGCTGATTATAAATCGCTCAACCATCGACGGTCGTGCGTTCAGCTGCCTGGGCCCCAAGCTCTGGAACTCCCTCCCTAAACCTCTCCGCCTCTCTTTCCTCCTTCAAGACGCTCCTTAAAACCTACCTCTTTGACCAAGCTTTGAGTCACCTGCACTAATTTCTACTTACACGGCTCGGTGTCAATTTTTAAAATCTCATAATACTGCTGTGAAGCGCCTTGGGACGTTGCACTGTGTGAAAAGGCGCTATAGAAATGCAAGTAGTGGTTGTTGTCTCTACAGGTGCTCTGAACAGATGCACAGCAAAGGATTTCCGTCGACATTGCCGATGATGCCAGGACATATGCGCAGACACACGAGGTATTACTCTAATTTCTCACCAGCCAAAATCATTGCTCCATTGGGCAATGCACGGAATAATATCAATTTGCTTAGTTACTTTGAAATATACGATGAAAGAGACTCATTTCCGTCCCCAGGCACTACCTGTGCATCTTATTTGTTTTTACAATTACATTTCATGATGTTAAGAATGATTTTCTGGCCAGACTCAAGCTGCCCCGAGGCACAAGATGCAAAGAACACACAGCTAAACCAAAGTTGGCAGACTGCCTTGCCTCATACAATCTTGTATCTCTGCCAGCACCTGCTCACTGCTTCCTTTTGAATTTGCCCTGGATTTGGAAATTTCCCAGTAATCTGGGCCAATGAGAGGAGCCAATACGGAGGACGGAAAACCATAAAAATCAGAGAAATTTACAGCACGGAAGGAGGCCACTCGGCCCATCGTGTCTGTGCTGGCCAACAAAGAGCTACCCAGCCTAATCCCACTTTCCAGCTCTAGGTCCGTAGCCCTGCAGGTTACAGCACTTCAGGTGCACATCCAGGTACTTTTTAAAATGTGGTGAGGGTTTCTGCCTCTACCACCCTTTCAGGCAGTGAGTTCCAGACCCCCACCACCCTGTGGGTGAAGAAATTTCCCCTCAAATCCCCTCTAAAACCTTCTACCAATTACTTTAAATTTATGCCCCCTGGTTGTTGACTCCTCTGCTAAGGGAAATAGGCCCTTTCTATCCACGATATCTAGGCCCCTCATAATTTTATACACCTCAATTAAATCTCCTCCGCCTCTTCTATTCCAAGGAAAACAACCCCAGCCTATCTAATCTGTCCTCATAGCCAAGATTCTCCGCTCCTGGCAACATCCTCGTAAATCTCCTCTGCACCCTTTCCAGCGCAATCACATCCTTCCTGTAATGGGGTGACCAGAACTGCACGCACTGCTCTAGCTGTGGCCGAACCAGTGTTTTATACAGTTCAAGCATAACACCCCCCCACCCCGCTCTTGTATTCTATGCCTCGGCTAATAAAGGCAAGTATTCCGTATGCCTTCTTAACCATCTTATCTACCTGGCCTGCTATCTTCATGGAAATGTGGACCTGTACTCCAAGGTCCCTTTATTCCTCTACACTTCAGTATCCTACCATTTAATGCGTATTCCCTTTCCTTGTTAACCCTCCCCAAATGCATTACCTCACACTTCTCCAGATTAAATTCCCTTTGCCACTGTTCTGCCCACCTGACCAGTTCATTGATATCTTCCTCCAGTCTACAGCTTTCTTCTTATCAACTACAGTCGATTTTAGTGTCATCTGCAAACTTCTTAATCATACCCCCAAATTCAAGTCCAGATCATTGATACACACCACAAATGTAAAGGGGGCGAAATTGCCCCTCGGCCCGATTGGGGGCTGTAACTGTCCAGGGTGGTTATCGGCCAGCCTGGAAGCCCCGCCCCCAACGCGAAATTGGTCACGTGCGCGGCTCCAAGGAAGCGGAGCGTTGTCTCCGACGCACTGCGTCCTGAGGAAGGGGGCAGTCCGTTGAGCTTCTATAAAAGCCAGAGAGAATATTTGCACTCCGAGTCGAGGCGCAGGGCTTCCCAAGGGGCTCCGTGGATCAGCATTTCTTCATCCCTGAAAAAAGGCTAATGCAACTGTGCTGGCAACTTGCATCAGATATACGGCACAGAAACAGGCCATTCGGCCCAACCAGTCCATGTCGCCGTTTATGCTCCACTCGAGCCTCCTCCCGAACCTCCTCCCGCCTTTCCTCATCTAAATCTATCAGCATAACCCTCTATTCCCTTCCCCCTTATATGCTTGTCTAGCCTCCCCTTAAATACACCGATACTATTCGCCTCAACCACTCCGTGGTAGCAAGTTCCACATTCTCACTGCTCTCTGGGTAAAGAAGTTTCTTCTGAATTCCCCTATTGGATTTCTTGGTTGTTGTATATGTATAATGTATGTACTGTAACATCAGACCACTAAATGCATCTTCACACTGTAGACACCATACCTGTACCACCAGAGGGTGCTACTGGTGGAGACCCAAGGGTCACCTGTACACTGCAGGTAACCAGGTATAAAAGGGAGCTCACCTCTTGGTGTCCTCACTCAAAGAGCTGCGATAAATGGACTAAGGTCACTACAGTTCAAGTACGATACCCTGCCTCAGAGTCATTACTAGAGTGCTTGCATATACTACATTGGTGACTATCTTTTATTGATGGCCTCTAGTTATGCTCTTCCCCACAAGTGGAAACACTCTCTCTGTATCCACTCTGTCAAAACCTTTCATCATTTTAAAGACCTCTATTAGGTCTCCCCTCAGCCTTCTCTTTTCAAGAGAAAAAAAAAACAGACTCAGCCTGTTCATCGTTTGCGATTATATGTTTCCCTTCGCATTTCTGGTATCATACTCGTAAATCTTCTCTGCACCCTCTCCAGTGCCTCTACATCCTTTTTATAATATGGTGACCAGAACTGTACGCAGTACTCTGGTCTAACCAAGGGTCAATACAGGTTTAGCATAACTTCACAATTCTACTGAAAGAACAGGAAGGAAGAGGAGATGCAAGGCGACTGAGGGAACATTAAAGGCTTCATTGTTGTCAGCTGACAGAATGTTCTTAAAAGTAAACAATGTGTCTGGACAGAAACAATTGGAACTCATTTCAATTGAAAGCAGAGGCCTGTCTGTACTCCTGATGTCCTCCACGTCTTTTCAAAATCGAGAAGTGACCGACTGACAATACAATGGCACTGAATTATGAAAGACTTGCATTTATATAGCACCTTTCACAACCTCAGGACGTCCCAAAGCGCTTTATCACCAATGAAGCAATTTTGAATGTTGCAACATAGGAAACGCAGCCGCCAATTTGCGCTCAGCAAGCTCCCACAAACAGGAATAAGATAAAGACCAGATAATCTGTTATCAGTGATGTGGATTGAGGAATAAATATTGGCTTGGACACTAGGGAGAATTCACCTCCTCTACTTCGAAATAATGCTTTTGGCATCCACCCGAGAAGGCAGACAGGGCCTCAGTTTAACATCTCATTCGAAGGGACAGTGCGGCGCTCCCTCAGTACTGCCCCTCCGACAGTGCGGCGCTCCCTCAGTACCGCCCCTCCGACAGTGCGGCGCTCCCTCAGTACTGCCCCTCCGACAGTGCGGCGCTCCCTCAGTACTGCCCCTCCGACAGTGCGGCGCTCCCTCAGCACTGCCCCTCCGACAGTGCGGCGCTCCCTCAGCACTGCCCCTCCGACAGTGCGGCGCTCCCTCAGCACTGCCCCTCCGACAGTGCGGCGCTCCCTCAGCACCGCCCCTCCGACAGTGCGGCGCTCCCTCAGTACTGCCCCTCCGACAGTGCGGCGCTCCCTCAGTACTGCCCCTCCGATAGTACGGCGCTCCCTCAGTACTGCCCCTCCGACAGTGCGGCGCTCCCTCAGCACTGCCCCTCCGACAGTGCGGCGCTCCCTCAGTACTGCCCCTCCGACAGTACGGCACTCCCTCAGTACTGCCCCTCCGACAGTACGGCGCTCCCTCAGTACTGACAGTGCGGCTCTCCCTCAGCACCGCCCCTCCCACAGCCCTGCACTAGTGTCAGCCTAGATTTTTGTGGTCAACGTCCCTGGAGTGGGACGTGAACCCACAACCTTCTGACACAGAGGTGAGTATTTCAAGACTGGAGAGATAGATAACAAGTTTTTAAAAATTTAGCGGTACATTATTGACAAAACACCTCTTGGGGCAGAATGGAAATGGTGAGCCAGACTAGCAGAATTCAACGCTCGAACCTGCAAAAGCCTCACCTCTTCTTAAATGGTACGGGTTCCTGATGCAGAGAATGCTCAAGAATGCAACTTCGTCCGTCCCCCATTGCTTCTCGCCAGCCTGGAACAGCGTCTGGGTCACAAAAATAAATGGAAGGCAGAACAAGTGGCAGTGAGAGTTAGTCAGGGAACAGCGGAGTTAAAACTGGCTATATACATTGCCATCACACCAAAGGCCCGCTATTCATGAAGCTGAATCACAGAATCATAGAAATTTACAGCACGGAAGGAGACCATTTGGCCCATCGTGTCCGCGCCGGCCGACCAAAAGACTACTCAGCCTAATCCCACTTTCCAGCTGTAGGTTCGTAGCCTTGTAGGTTACGGCACTTCAAGTGCATGTCCAGGTACTTTTTAAATGTGGTGAGTGTTACGAATGCAGATTATAGGAGATACTTTCTGTGTAGTCACTGTATAGTTGCATAAGATGGAGACTTGTTTACCTGATGTACTATCAATAAGGTTTACACTGTGTATTTACTATGCTGGCACCACTAGAGGGTGCAACTGGTGGAGACCGGGGTTTCCTGACATGCCCTGGTGGCAGGGGCTGTATGAAAGGGGAGCCACCATGCTTGTGTCTCACTCTGAAGTTCCGAATAAAGGACCAAGGTCACTACAGTTTGAGTACAACACATTGAATGACTCCACGAAACATAGGTACATTACAGACAGTGAGGGTTCCTGCCTCGACCACCCTCAGGCAGAGAGTTCCAGACTCCGTTATTCTTTCGATGTTGCAATTTTTGTTCTTTGGCCGGGAGTGGGGGGAAACGGAGGAAGAAATGAACCTTGTGCAATGTAACAGAGCAACATCAAAAACAAGAGAAAGAGAGAGAGAGAAAGAGAGAGAGAGAGAGAGTCATGAAGTGAAGTCTTTGTGCTGCCAATGCTGCCAGGCTGGGTGCCCGAATGCAAGACGGAAGGACAGCACGTTCCCAAACAGATCCAGGATAAGCTGTTTTGAAAGCGCCAAGCAGGTTGCCAAGAGAAACACAAAAATGCCTGACCAGCCGGTACAACATCGAGATATGAAGATTGTCACTGCGAGGGAACGCTCAGCTTTTCGGACGAGAAACGGCGCCACCATTAACCGCAGTCAGGCAGCATGACCAGATGCCTGCAGATTGCAAGCTGGCCCCACTATCATTGCAGCAACTATTATTTCAAAGTCATTTTGGACTGGGCAGAGAGCCAGAGGTGTAGATTGTCAGATCAGAAAACTCCAAAGAAGAGGGGCGAGGAAACAAGGATGGACTAGTCATGAAACCTTCGAAATTTACAGCACAGAATTAGGCCATTCGGCCCATCGTGTCCGCGCCAGCCGACAAAGAGCTACCCAGCCTAATCCCACTTTCCAGCTCTGGGTCCGTAGCCCTGCAGGTTACGGCACTTCAGGTGCACATCCAAGTAATTTTTAAAATGTGGTGAGGGTTTCTGCCTCTACCACCCTTTCAGGCAGTGAGTTCCAGACCCCCCACCACCCTCTGGGTGAAAACATTTCCCCCGAAAGCCCCTGTCGATCACAACATGGCTAAACTGTGACCTCAGCCTGCAGTTGGCATGATAAGTTTTCAATTCCAATTCCAGAAAGAATTTAATTGGGAGTTCATTGGACAAGTTTCTATGGTGCATGAAGCATGTTGGAGTGACATAGAATGAAGCAATGCCTTTGATCGTGTTGTGGTCTCTTGTGAGGGGTCTAAAAAACACAGCCACGATGTAGTCGGCGGGCATGCACTCCCACCCAGCCCCTGTAAACTAGGTCCTCCAAAACTCGGCTGCCCGTGTCCTAACTCACACAAAGTCCCGCTCACCCAACATCCCCGTGCTCGCTGACCCGTGTCCTAACTCGCACACAGTCCCGCTCCCCCATCACCCCCTGTGCTCGCAGACCTACATTGGCTCCCGGTCCGGTAATGCTTCAATTTCAAAATTCTCATCTTGGTTTACAAATCTCTCAATGGCCCTCGTCCCTCCCTATCTCTAATCTCCTCCAGCCCCACAACACCCTCCCCCACCCACCCAGGAGATGTCTGTGCTCCTCTAATTCTGCCCTCTTGAGCATCCTTGATTATAGAATCGCTCAACCATCGGTGGCCGTGCCTTCTGTTGCCTGGGCCCAAAGCTCTGGCACTCCCTCCCTAAACCTCTCCGCCTCTTTTTCCTCCTTCAAGACGCTCCTTAAAACCTACCTCTTTGACCAAGCTTTTAATCACCTGCGCTAATTTCTACTTATGCAGCTCTGTGTCAAATTTAAAAAAAAATCTCAATACTATTCCTGTGGGACATTTCACTACGTTAAAAAGGCGCTATATAAATTAAAGTTGTCGATGTCAAAACTCTCAGCTGGAAACGTTGCCTGTGTTTTTCGTTTATTCTTTCGATGTTGCAATTTTGTTGTTTGGCCGGGCAGGGGGGTGGGGCAACGGAGGAAGCAATGAACCGTGTGCAATGTAATAGAGCAACATCAAAAAAGAGAGAGTCATGAAGCGAAGTCTTTGTGCTGCCAACGCTGCCAGGCTGGGGGCCGAATGCAAGACGGAAGGACAGCACGTTCCCAAACAGATCCAGGATAAGCCGTTTTGAAAGCGACAAGCAGGTTGCTAAGAGAAACACGAAAATGCCCGACCAGCCGGTACAACAGAGACATGAAGCTTGTCACTGCGAGGGAACGCTCAGCTTCCCGGACGAGAAACGGCGCCACCATTAACCGGTCAGGCAGCATGACCAGATGCCTGCAGATTTCAAGCTGGCCCCACTATCATTGCAGCAACTATTATTTCAAAGTCATTTGGGACTGGGCAGAGAGCCAGAGGTGTAGATTGTCAGATCAGAAAACGCCAAAAAGTGAGGCGAGGAAAAAGGGTCGGACTAGTCACAAAATCATCGAAATTTACAGCACGGAAGGAGGCCACTCGGCCCATCGTGTCCGCGCCGGCCGACAAAGAGCTACCCAGCCTGATCCCACTTTCCAGCTCTTGGTCCGTAGCCCTGCAGGTTACGGCACTTCAGGTGCACATCCAAGTACTTTTTAAATGTGGTGAGGGTTTCTGCCTCTACCACCCTTTCAGGCAGTGAGTTCCACCCCAGACCCCCACCACCCTCTGGGTGAAAACATTTTCCTTCAAAAATTACGGGAAAACCCCAAAGATGTCCTATAAATATATGAAGAGCAAGAGGATAACTAAAGAAAGGGTAGGGACGATTAGAGATCATGAGGGTAATCTGTGTGTGGAGGCGGAAGACGTTGGAATAGTTCTTCATGAATACTTTGCGTCCGTTTTCACAAAGGAAAGGGGCCAAGCAGATACTGCTATCGAGGAGGAGTGTGAAATTCTGGATGAAATAAATATAGGCAGAGGAAGTATTAAGGGGTTTAGCAATTTTGAAAGTGGCCAAGTCCCCCGGCCCGGATGAAATGCATCCCAGGCTGTTGAGCGAAGTAAGAGAGGAAATAGCAGAGGCCTTGACCATCATTTTCCAGTCCTCTTTGGATCTGGGCATGATGCCAGAGGACTGGAGGACTGCTAATGTAGTAGCCTTGTTTAAGAAGGGAGAAAGGGATAGGCCGGGTAATTACAGGCCCGTCAGCCTAACCTCAGTGGTGGGAAAATTACTGGAAAAAATCCTGAAGGACAGGATAAAATCTACATTTAGAAAGGCAAGGATTAATTAGGGACAGTCAGCACAGATTTGTTACGGGAAGATCATGGTTGACTAACCAGATTGAATTTTTCAAGGAGGTAACCAGGAGGGTCGATGAGGGTAGTGCATGCAACGTAGTGCAAATGAACTTTAGCAAAGCCAGGGAAGGACGCAATTGCATTGGAGGGTGCAGAGGAGATTTAAGAGGATACTGCCTGGAATAGAGAATCTTAGCTGAGGACAGATGGGATAGGCTGGGTTTGTTCTCATTGGAACAGAGGAGGCTGAGAGAAGACCTCATTGAGGTGTCTAAAATTTTGAGGGGCCTGGATAGCAAGGGCCTATTTCCCTTGGAGGGGTCAATTACAAAGGGACATTGGTTTAAGGCGGTTGGTGGAAGGTTTAGAGAGGATTTGAGGGGAAGCTTCTTCATGCAGAGGGTTGTGGAGATCTGGAACTCACTGCCTGGAAGGGTGGCAGTGGCAGAAACCACATTTAAAAAAAAAAGTGCTTGGATGTGCACTTAAAGTGCTTTAACCTGCAGGTTACGGACCAAGAGCTGGAAAGTGGGATTAGACTGGATAACCTCTTGTTGGCTGGTGCAGATACAATAGTAAGTACTGCAGGGAATCGAATACGGCCAGGGTGATGGCCTGGATGGGTCGGAGAGGAATTTTCCCAGATTTTTCCCCCCCCCCAATTGGGTTTTTAAAAATCTGATTTTTGTCTCTCCCAGGAGCTCACATGGCTCTGGTTGGGGCAGGGGGCGGGTGTAGAATGTTTCAGTATAAGGGGTGACGCAGTTGTGCGAGGCGGACTGGTTGGGCTGGGTGCTCTTTGCCATTCCGTCATTGTTCATAGGTTTATATGTAACCTTTGGGGCTGCTGACCGAGGGCCGTGCGGCTCTTTGTCGGCCGGCGCGGACACGATGGGCCGGAATGGCCTCCTTCTGCGCTGTAAATTTCTATGTTTCTAAACCCCCTACCAATTTCTTTAAATCTGTGCCCCCTGGTTATTGACCACAGGTATAATTATAAACCAAATTATAGTCAAAGGTGAACATTGCTGTCCTCCAGCTTCACAAGATGTTAGTACAAGCTCTAATTTTCAGCGACAGTCAGCTGTTTGTCTCCACTCAATATATTCTGCCCAAACTGAAAGGTACGTCAAGCAGTGTGTGCATGTGTGCAGTGAGGAAAGGATGCCGTTTGCCCATTTATTCCGGCTTGCACAACATCAACAAGAATTGTGGAAAGATTGGTGGCACTAATTCATTCGATGAAACAGCACCTCCCAAACCCGCGACCTCTACCACCGAGAAGGACAAGGGCAGCAGGCGCATGGGAACACCACCACCTCCGCGTTCCCCTCCAAGTCACGCGCCATCCCGACTTGGAAATAGATCGGCCGTTCCTTCATCGTCGCTGGGTCACAATCCTGGAACTCCCTCCCCAACAGCACTGTGGGAGCACCTTCACCGCACGGACCGCAGCGGTTCAAGGTGGCGGCTCACCACCACCTTCTCAAGGGGCGATTAGGGGATGGGCAATAAATGACGGCCTTGCCAGCGACGCCCACATCCCGTGAATGAATAAAAAAAGAAAACGGGGCCAGCTGAAGGACTCTGCAAATCCTGCAGACAAGTCACTCCTCGCCCCCTGATGCCCGATTTAACACAGTCCTGATTTATCTTGCCTTGTTGCTAAATATACACCAAACAGCTGTTTTCTGCACCTCAGGGAGCAAAGTGTGAACATCTCATACACGACATACACTGACGAAGTTTCAATAAAGACCTGAACCTGCATTACTACAACCAAGTGCGTGCGTGTGTGTGTGTGTAATCCAACGTTTAACGCAACAAAATAAAAATGAATGAGCGCGAGCAGCCCAACAACTTCAAGAGATAAGCGGAGGTGATCGGAGCCAAATGGCGAGCTCCTGCCTTACGAACGCTGTGCCCCTGACTAGAATAATCAAATAAATAGCAGGGAAATGTGCATCCTTACGTGCAGATCTGGGAAAGTCCACAGGAAAGCCCTGGGTACAACACAGCTTGCATTTCTACAGCACGCTTAACGTAGTTAAACATCTGAAGGCACAAGAGCGAGATCAATAAAAAAAAAAAATTTGACACCGAGCCACAGAATGAGATATTAGGACAGGTGACCAAAAGCTTGGCCAAAGAGGTCGGTTTTAAGGAGCATCTTAAAAAAGGAGAGAGATGTGAAGAGGGATTTCCAGAGCTCAAGACCCAGATATCATAGCTCGCCTTCTCTTTCTGTCCTTGATTACGAGCTTTTTTTGCGGGCGGGGGAGGGTTTAAGCTCTTAGAGGCCTCCGTATTGGCCAGAGATGAAATCATTCCAATAGACTAAACCCTTCTTGACCTCTGCTCCCAGACGCGCAATGCCACTACCAACCTGTGCATCCTGCTTGGCCTGTTCCTCATTCACATGATTTCCTTCATCTCGGTTTCCCTGAAAGTAACCAGACATTTTCGATTTTGAGTTCACACGGTTCAGTAAAATGAGGAAGGACCCAGCAGAGGAAATGGATCACTTCTTCTCTCTCTCTCTCTCTCTCGGTTCACACTTAACTCAGTGACAGCAGCAGCCAAGCCGCCTGGTGCTGACCACACGCTAACCGCGGACTGGGGGCAGGCAGGAGCTGGCTGCTCTGCGCTTACTCGTGAAATTGCACGTAACAGCAGCAGTGATGTGGTCGGGTCAAGCAAGGGGAAGCTATAGTCACAGCACGGAGGCCTGTGGTCAGATTGTGCCTGCAGTACCCAATCCAGTTCTGGTCACCGAGAAACAAGAGAGACACTTCAGCATTCGAGGAAGTGCCAGGAACCACCGGGTCGAAACTCAAGCTTTAGTTATAGTTTGAGTTACAAAGGACAGACTGGAGAAGTCTTGACCAGCATCCCATCCGCCACCTTCAACACTCACTCCGGCGCACCGTGGCTGCAGTGTGCACCGTCTACAAGATGCACTGCAGCAACTCGCCAAGGCTTCTTCGGCAGCACCTCCCAAACCCGCCACCTCTACCACCTAGAAGGACAAGGGCAGCAGGCGCATGGGAACACCACCACCTCCACGTTCCCCTCCCAGTCACACACCATCCCGACTTGGAAATATATCGGCCGTTCCTTCATCGTCACAATCCTGGAACTCCCTCCCCAACAGCACTGTGGGAGCACCTTCACCACACGGACTGCAGCGGTTCAAGGCGACAGCTCACCACCACCTTCTCAAGGGGCGATTAGGGATGGGCAATAAATGCCGGCCTTGCCAGCGACGCCCACATCCCAGGAATCCCCAGAGGTGCAGTCTTTCTGATGGGACTTTAAACCAAGGCCCCGTCTGCCCTCTCAGGTGAATGTAAAAGATCCCATGGCACAACTTTGAAGATGAGCAGGGGGAGTTCTCCCTGGTGTCCTGGGGCCAATATTTATCCCTCAATCAACATCACCAAAACAGATTATCTGGTCATTATCACATTGCTGTTTGTGGGAGCTTGCTGTGTGCAAATTGACTCCCGTGTTTCCTACATTACAAAAGTGACTACACTCAAAAAAGTACTTCATTGGCCGTAAAGCGCTTTGAGACGTCCGGTGGTCGTGAAAGGCGCTATATAAATGCAAGTCTTTTTTATCAGAAATACTGTGCCCGAGCAGAAATTTTAAAAAAGGGACTGCACCTTGACAAACGGGCCAGGCACGACAACGCGCAGGCTCAGGGGGAGGGGGGAAGAAAGCGGGGGGGCCTTGCTTTCAGTATTACAGTAAGGAGACCATGGAGCGGACTGCTTTAAATTCCACTGAAAACTCCGGTTTTGTGTGTCTCCTCATATTAAGGCTGATCAAACTGGATAGCAAGAATACACGCTCCCGTGCTGGCAGAGGTCGCAGGTCGAAGACGGGGCAAAGGTCGTAGCCCCGTCTATCCGGTCCACGCCAGCTTGGTGCCCTGGCAGGAGAGGCCCTGTCGGCTGGTCCTTACCGTTGCCAGGGAGACCAGCACTCGCTGGAACATGTGCGAAGTGTCCCCAGAGATGTCATCCTCAAGGTTCTTGCCAAACTCTGCAAAAAAACACAAGATGATAAGAATTAGGAGCAGGAGTCGGCATTTTGGCCGCGCTCCACCATTCAATGAGATCATGGCTGATCATCGACCTCAACTCCACTTTCCCGCCCGAACCCCATATCCCTTAATATTGAAAAATCGATCAACTCGGTCTTGAATATACTCAAAGACTGAGCCTCCACAGCCCTTTGGGGTAGAGAATCCAAAAAATTCACCACCCTCTGAGTGAAGAAATTTCTCCCCATCTCAGTCCTAAATGGCCGACCCCGTCTTCTGAGACTGTGACCTCTGGTTCTAGACTCCCCAGCCCAGGGGGAAACATCCTCCCTGCATCTACCCAGTCAAGCCCTGCAAGAAAGATTCTGATCCAAAGCTAAGCAGAGCAAATGTAGAAGTCAAAATTACACAACATTTCAGTTCCCCTAGTCAAATAGCAACCAGCTCCCCTTGCTTCACATCGGACAAGCACGGCCAAATATAGATGCAGCATCAACACGCCAACGCACCAGTTGCAAAATTCTCATCCTCGTGTTCAACTCCCTCCGTGGCCTCGTGCCTCTCCCCATCTCTGTAACCTTTGCCAGCCCCTGCAACCCTCCGAGATCTCTGCGCTCCTCCAATTCTGACCTCTAGCGTACTCCCGGATTATAAATCGCTCCACCATTGGTGGCCGTACCTTCAGCTGCCTGGGCCCCAAGCTTTGGAACTCCCTCCCTAAACCTCTCAATCTCCTCCTCGAAGATGCTCCTCCTTAAAAAAAAAATCTACCTCCGTCAAGCTTTTGATCACCTGTGCCAGTGTCTTGGTGGCATTTTTCTTTGCCGGATTACGTACCCCGTGAAGCGCCCTGGGACATTTTACTACGCTAAAAGGCGCTGTTATAAATCCATGTTGCGGTTGATAAATCAGCATTGTCCAAACTCGATCAGAGAAAGTCCGCACAAGTCAGATACAGCTCACTAAATTAATGTTACGGCTTTGTGAAGAGGTAGGGGGGGCAGGGGGCATTAATGCTAGTTGTCAGGAGCACTTCTACATGGGGAAAAAAATAAATTGTACCTTTCTTGTAAGTGGCAACGATCTTCCGGATTTCTTGATTGTTCCGTGAAGCCAAAATCTCAATTAAGCAACCTTCATCGGTACCAGCACCCTGTGGACAGACACAGTTAGTCACACCTCGCTTCTAGATTTCAGAGCCACGCATATCGTTGAAGATGGATTAACTGTTACCCCGCAGATTAAAAAAAATATTTAACACTCTTCATGACACAGTAATTAGATCAAGATTGAATTAAAATGACTCAATGCAGCCAATTATGGCTTCTCCATCTCACAAAATCTCTCTCAATTAAAAGTGTGCCATTAAATGGTTGAGCCCATTTCGTGCCCGTGCTGTTAACTGCCTGAAAATTATTAGCGGGATGGATTGCCTTATGTTTCAAAATCCGTTGTGCAATGAATCACTTTTACACAGGATATACGGCACAGAAACAGGCCGTTCGGCCTAACCAGTCCATGTTCCATGTTTATGTTCCACTCGAGCCTCTGCCAGTCTTTCCTCATCTCAATCTATCAGCATACCCCTCTATTCCCTTCTCCCCCATATGCTTGTCTAGCCTCCCCTTAAATGCATCGATACTATTCGCCTCAACCACTCCCTGTGGTAGTGAGTTCCACATTCTCACCACTCTCTGGGTAAAGAGGTTTCTCCTGAATTCCCCTATTGGATTTCTTGGTGACCATCTTATATTGATGGCCTCTAGTTATGCTCTTCCCCACAAGTGGAAACATTCTCTCTGTATTTGGGAGTGCAGTGTATTTCAACAAACACATCAGCCATTTTGCACCCCAATGACATCCAAACGGCAATAAGCGATGATGTGTTCATTGTGTTTGCTGAAAAGGCCTCCTAGTGTTTCAAGGCTTAAAAACCCCCACCGCAGATCGATTGTTTACAGTCACTGTTTACACATGATCAAAATCTCTGTCCGTCTCCCGCCCGTCTCCCTCCAGCTCAAAGCCAGGTACAAGAGTCAACGGTTCTGGATTGCTGATGGGTCAATGGCACACTGAACTTTAATTCAACGCATTATTCAAACATTATCAAATCAATATTTATATAAAAAAAAAGAAAAAAAAGTAATTCCAGGTGTTGCCTTGAAAGTTACAAATTGGCAGCCCCTCTTTTCTTATTAACTATTTGAAGTCTCCAACAGGTCTAACTATAGCATTGAGCAAGTGTCCCTTGGGATCAGATGTTAAACTGATGTGAAGAGAGACAGATTTGCATTTATATAATGCCTTTCACGGCCACCCAACGTCTCAAAGTACATTATTGGCTGCAAAGTGCTTTGAGTGTGGTCACTGTTGTAATGTGGGAAACGTAGCAGCCAATTTGCGCACAGCAAGCTCCCACAAACATCAATGTGACAATGACCAGATCATCTGTTTCTGTGTTACGTTGGTTGAGGGATAAATATTAGCCCCAGGACACCGGGGATAACTCCTCTTCAAAATACTGCCGTGGGAACTTTTACATCCACGAGAGGGCAGACGGGGCCTCGGTTTAATGTCTCATCCGAAAAACGGCACCTCCGACAGTGCGGGGCTCCCTCAGCCCTGCACTGGAATGTCAGCCGAGATTTTTGTGCTCAAGTCTCGGGAGTGGGTGAATCAATTCCTCTCGGTGACGTAGATCGACAGAGAAATGTTGGTCACAACTGGATTCAGAGAAAAAACAGAATTGATGAGAATTTCACTGCCAGGGTTTGTGGTCAAGGTTCCCGATTAGATTATACGGGAAAGGCGGATAAAGAAAAACAGGACGAAGGGACACGGTAACCGAGCAGGTAAATGTGATTCAATCTTTTTGCTGATGGAGGGTGGAGGCTGACACAGACCAGATGGGCCGAATGGCCTGCGTCATGTAGTAACTCGTATGTATCCTATTTCCAAGTAGCCTGTTCCGTTGGAAGATAGTGAACCAATCACAGACCACGTCACGGGAGGGCAAAAAATGACCAATGATGATCTACCATTCGTCGAACCCTACAAGATTTGTAACATCCAGCAGGCAGTGTCTCAGATTATTATCTGATCCCAAGGGACGCTTGCTCAATGATCCCATTGGACCAGTTGTCCAAGGCGGAGACAGACAGATTTTTGAGCGATAAGGGAATAGAGGGTTATAGAGAGTGGGCAGGGAAGTGGAGTTGAGGCCTAGATCAGACCAGCCATGATCTTATTGAATGGTGGAGCTGGCTCGAGGGGCTGAATGGCCGACTCCCGCTCCTATTTTTTATGTTGGAGACTACGAAAAGTAAATTAAAAAGCGGGCTGCCAATTTACATCTTTCTGGGCACCACCAGGAATTAAATTTTTTCTTTATAAACCGCTTTTTAATCTTCAAATATTGATTTGACAGTGTTTGAATATTGCGTTGAACTAAAGTTCAGCGTGCCGTGTGCCATTGACCTGCCAGCAATCCAGAACCGGCGACACTTGTACCTGGCTTCGAGCTGCAGGGAGACGGGCGGCGACATGGAGATTTGCATCATGTGCAAACAGCGACTGGGAAAAAATCAATCTGCGGTGGGGGTTTGAAGCTTTGAAACACTAGGAGGTCTTTTCAGCATCACAATGAACGCAGGTACAAGGGAGATCCAAGCACCAATTTCACAAGCTTTGGATGAGATCACAGAGAAGCTTTTCTCCCCGCAGGTTAGTCACCGTCTGAAACAAACTCCCACACAGCAGGGAATCGATTCTGGGTCAACAGGTACCTTTCATAATCGCTGGGCTGGACCGATTCATAGAAACATAGAAAATAGGTGCAGGTGTAGGCCATTCAGCCCTTCGAGCCTGCACCGCCATTCAATGAGATCATGGCTGAACATGCAACTTCAATACCCCATTCCTGCTTTCTCTCCATGCCCCCGATCCCTTTAGCCGTAAGGGCCACATCTAACTCCATTTTGAATATATCTAATGAACTTGCCTCAACAACTTGCTGTGGTAGAGAATTCCACAGGTTCACAACTCTGAGTGAAGAAGTTTTTCCTCATCTCGGTCCTAAATGGCTTACCCCTTATCCTTAGACTGTGACCCCTGGTTCTGGACTTCCCCAACATCGGGAACATTCTTCCTGCATCTAACCTGTCCAGTCCCTTCACTTCTGGAGAAGGGAGATTTGTGGACGAGAGATATTAATATCACTTGGTCTTTTTCAGGTGAGGTTGCGGAACGAGCAAAGCTCCGTTAAGTAGAATCAGGAGTTAGTAGTGATATCCCGGGGAGTGTGGGGGGGGGGGGGGGTGGGTGAGTGTCCGTTATAAAATCATACACAGGTTCTGGATGGAGTGGGTTTGATCGGCTGAATGGCTCGACTCCCCTATAGATTGCACGCTCTCAATGTCTAGAACAGGAAAGACACGGGCACGTACAAATGGGCCAAAACCTCTTGAAAGACTAAATGGAGTTAATAGCAAAAATCATCAATTTCAAAGTGAATAATAAAAGCCATTGTTCTGTGCCTGGGCAATGCATACAGGAGAATCACGTGTCAGTCACTCACCAACTGCATTTATTGAGTTCAGATTCTCTTTCATTGTAACAGTAGCCATTGGTAGCAATCAAACCTCGAGTGGGACTCGAACCCACAACCTTCTGACTCAGACTCGAGCACAAAAAATCTAGGCGGTCACTCAGGGGCAGTGCTGAGGGAGCGGCGCACTG